>NC_041378.1:16438650-16543650 GCF_900634415.1 Cottoperca gobio | reverse complement strand
ACACAGTTATTATTATTACTTTCACTATCCAGTAATTGAAATGTAAATTACAATAAATGATGTACTTAGAATAACAATTCCTATTTGGTCTAAATAAACTTTCTTTCCCATTTTATGTTGGCCACAGAAAGAACTTCTGGATCTGTCTACCATTGATGTCATCCTGATCTCTAACTACCACTGTATGATGGCCCTGCCCTACATCACTGAACACACAGGCTTCACTGGGACAGTGTATGCCACAGAACCCACCCTGACAATTGGCAGGTAAGGAGATATAAGGGAGGAGAACTTATTCTTATAGTTTTTTTAGGAAAATATGTATGTTTTAACACCGGTTACCTCATTTTTATTATGGTTTTGTAAAAAGAGGTAGCTCAAGATCTAATTAATGACATTTTGTGGGTCTGAGTTTGAAGAATGATGTATAATGTCCTGGCTTATGTTTGGTTGTGAACCTAGGACAGTGGTTGTGGTTTCTGATGTTTAAGAAATGCTGATTCCTGCTGTTCCTCAGACTGTTTATGGAGGAACTAGTGAACTTCATGGAGAGAGTTCCCAAAGCCCAGTCTGCCACCTGCTGGAAAAATAAGGAAATACAAAGGTAGGAAAACTGTTGAGAAAAACAAGAAGAACATTATCTGTGGGTGGATGTGGAAAATATTTATTTAAAAATATAAAATTTCACATTGGAATAATATTTAGAAATATAATATTTTGACATACGAAACACAATCTCGTACAGCTTTCACCTGTAAGTTGTTAATCTTCTGTCTCTCCCTTTATCTTGCTTTGGTTTTAATTTGCACCTCATCATCATGTAGTGTACTTTTACCTTCAGCTACATTGGAACTAATGCACTTAACATAATACAATATGATGTTTTATATAATTGTATTATATTAGGATGCTCCCTGGGCCGCTGAAGGATGCAGTAGATGTGTATACGTGGAAGCGAAGCTACAGCATGCAGGAGGTCAACTCTGCCCTCAGCAAAGTGCAGCTAGTGGGTTATTCACAGAAAGTGGTAAGAACTCGGCGCAGGTGCACCAACTAAACTACACTAATACTGACACTTAGACATATGGCTTCAATTACTATCTGGTCAACAATATGTATGGCACACTTATAAGAACATGTTTTTACATATTTGTGTGGTTAAGATTTAAATGTAATACTTTTCATTTGATTAGCACATTGCACTTCTTTCTTTCTCCAGGAGTTGTTTGGAGCTGTACAAGTCTCCCCCTTAAGCTCTGGTTACTCATTGGGTAGCTCCAACTGGATCATCCAGTCTCATCATGAGAAAGTTTCCTATGTGTCGGGTTCATCCCTCCTCACCACACATCCACAGGTAGGTCTAACGGGCCCAACAGGCCTGACGCTAGAGCAAAATACACACGGAGGCCTGAGGAAACACCTGCTATGACCCAGAATGTAATACTAGCAGTTTCTAGGTGGATGTATGTCAAATGCATTTAAATTTACATGGCAGATCCTTAAAGGGACAGTTAACCCCAAAATCAAGCAAACATATTTGTATTTTTGCAAGCCTGCTCGTGACAGGATGTAAACATTAATGCGGTCTTCCAAATAGAGGCACACTTCCCTCTGCGCTGTGTGTGGTATGGTTGGCGGGGGTAGTTTGGTCGAAAGAAAATAGTTCCTACATGAAACTGCTGACTACAGGTCTGTGGATTATCTTGTGATGCTTTTAAGCACCACAAGCCAAGTTCCATCTAGTTTCGTCATATTATGGAGAAGGCCGACATCTCTACGGCCGATATACTGTACACTCTGCAACTCGCACCAAAACAATGTAGATTTATAAATGGCACTGCAGGTAAGAGGGAACATGTGTATTAGGGGTGAACTGTCTCTTCAAATGGTCTCCAAAACTGAAAAGACAATCAAAAGATCAAATCCTATTATATGTAATTTTTCAATTGTCAGTTTTTGTCAGTTATTTTGAACTCCCTCTGTGAACCCACTATTTGAGCAAAACGAGCGTCTCCTACCATCCGTGTCTTATCATAAACTCACTGGGCTGCTGTTAATGTATCTCTTCTCTTGTCCCAGCCGATGGACCAAAGCTCCCTTAAGAACAGTGACGTTCTGATTCTGACAGGCCTCACCCAGATGCCCACCGCCAACCCAGACGGCATGCTGGGAGAATTCTGCAGCAACCTGGGTAGGTCCAAAAGAACTGGATAATGGTAAATGTCTGTTGTATAAAAAGTGTTCATGTATGAATAAGTAAATGTATATAGCTCATGTAAGTAAATCCCACTCTCTGGAGCTTTTGCTGATTCTGAATGTTTTTAATGTGTGCCTGTAGCCATGACGATTCGAGCAGGAGGCAATGTGCTGGTGCCGTGCTACTCGTCAGGGGTGATATATGACCTGCTGGAGTGTCTGTACCAGTTCATAGACAGTGCCAACCTGGGAACCACGCCCTTCTACTTCATCTCACCCGTCGCCAACAGTTCACTGGAGTTCTCTCAGATCTTTGCTGAATGGTGAGGAGCTGTTTGTTCAAATCAATGTACCAGCAATGAAAGAAATGAAAGTGACACAAATATGGTGATGGATTAAGATAATTACAAATTGTAAACATACTTATTTACAGCAGTGCTGATTGGCTAAGGCTGTTGGGAGTTGTGCTCCCCTGCTTTTGGATGGTTCTCCAGGGTTACTCTGAGATGTTCTGATGGACATTCACAATTGTTCCTTCTTCTTTTTTAGGCTTTGCCACAATAAGCAATCAAAGGTGTATCTTCCAGAGCCTCCATTCCCCCACGCAGAGGTGAGTCCAGCTGTGTCTCCTAGTGAAGAACAATGCTGCATTTCAGAGATGGTGGATAGTTGGAAATCCTGATTTTCTGCTGGCAAATGAACAATTGAAATGACCCTGACATCAGTAAATCATAGCGGTGTTCAGTGTGTGTTCACTGTAAACACTGCTCACAAAGACGCGCTACATTTTCTTTCAACATCAGTATTTCCCTGACTATTAAAAGTTCAGTGTCCAGCATCACATGTCAAAATCCATTGTGACACCAGTGTGGTAAACAAGTACATTTGGTGTTTTTATTTACATTTTATGTTAATCAGCCTTTGCATGGAGACAGTATTTTACATTAGGGAAGCTCTTTGAATCAGTCAAACAATATGATAAAACACCTTTTTATCAGAATAGTCATTTAATAACAACATGTCTGTAACCAGGAATCATTTGAAATGTCTCTGGTCCAATGTCCTTACATATGGGACAATAAAGAACACTTTGTGTACACACTGTCAGTGTACACACAAGCAGTAGCAGTGTGCAAGAAAGCCCTCGCCAGTAAATCAGTATGTGTGTGTGCTCGTCACAGTACAGATGGTCATGGTCACGAGGTCCGTGCAACGGGGGGTGCGTGGGTGGATATTTCTTTTTGTTCACTCCTCTCCTCTCACTCTGTCTCTTGACTGTAAGTGTGTGCGCACGTGTGTTTGTGTCGGGAGCGAAGCCCCGCCCTTCGCGAAACAGAGCTCAAAATTGTCTGCGAGCCATATGGCGTCATCGAAAGAGCCATAGGTTCCCGACCCCTGCTGTAGTGTGTTTTAATGATGTCTTGAGCTGGTGAGAGATTGTTCAGGAAACATTAAGTCTTTCTTACAACTCCTGTGTTGTTGTTGTTGTTGTTGTTCCAGTTGATCCAAACAAACAAGCTGAAGCACTACCCCAGTATTCACGGAGACTTCAGCAGCGAGTTCCGTCAGCCGTGCGTGGTGTTCACCGGTCACCCCTCTCTGCGCTTCGGGGACGTGGTTCACTTCATGGAGCTGTGGGGCAAATCCAGCCTCAACACCATCATCTTTACTGGTAAATACAAGCGTATTACAATCCCTCCCACATCATACACTCGGCATGAATGAAAGAATGTCAGCCTGTAAATGCAAAGTAAATGCTAAGCTTCTACAAGCCTCTGTGACTTTGCCTTCATACCACCAGAGCCAGACTTCTCTTACCTGGATGCTTTGGCTCCCTACCAGCCACTGGCCATGAAGTGCGTTTACTGTCCCATTGACACACGGCTCAACTTCCACCAAGTATCAAAGCTGCTCAAGGAAGTCCAGGTACGGTCAACACTTTGTCATGTTACCAACTTGTTTAATAAATATGATAAATGTACTGTTAGCACTTTCCTGCATTAGAAGGAGTCTTGTTTTTTAAGGTGAGGTTGAGAATTGGCAAATAGTGACATAGTGACTGGACAAATGTCACGACTGTCTAGCACACAACACTAGTAAAAGTAGAATTGTGCATCAAGCAAATACTCACTGACTGAGCACACACCCTGTGGGTGGAAAAGGAGAATGGAAACTATTTTACAAGCTAACAGGCGCGGCCCGAACAAGATACCAGACCAATATGAGATCAGCATTCAGGGCAGAGCAGGAGGGAATACGCAGCAGGCGCACGGCTGCAGAGGCAACGTGATGGTTTAATTGGAAGTGTGTTCTTGTGTGTTTTGTATTTTTGTCAAAACTCCTCATTTACTCAACAAAATGTCCTCTTGGCATTTAGTTAATTAAGTTAATTAATGGTTGCTATGAATTCGGTTGGTCAGATAATCAGTAATTAACACTTTTACTTTATAAATGAACTGAGGCCGATGATACAGTTAAATACTTATATTTGTAATAATGTCGCCTGCAGCTCTTCAACTAACCGCTCACTGTAGCGGCTCCGACTCGTCCATTGCTCCCTGACATATTTCAAACCTATCTGCTGTCAAAGAATGCCCAAAATGCTCATTGTTTAGTTTTGTATTTGCGTTTTTGATGAAAGATGGCGTTCAGTGTCGAGCTCACTGACGAACACGTGGCATTTCCCGTGACTAACTCTTTTTTCCGTCATTTAAATGCTTTTAATGTGAAGCTGCCGCAGTAGAAAAAGTTCAGTTTGCATTAGCAGTAACTTAATGCAGCATGTGTTCAGAGACGTCTGTAATACTTTCATCATTGTGCCAGAGGCTCAGTCACCATTGTGTCACCTCATCCGGTGATAGATAGTGACTTAACAGACATTTGTTTAAATGAAAATGTTGTTACTTTGATGTAAACCCTCATGAGTTCTGTGTATCTTCACTAACAGCAGGCTCAGTGTAGAACATCACAGCAAGTCATGTGTGTAAAAGCTACTTTAGTTAATCACCTCTAAGGACTGTTTCACTGTCTGTCCCTCCTGCAGCCCCTCCACGTGGTGTGTCCAGAGCAGTACACCCAGCCTCCACTGACCCAGTCCCACCGCTCTGATCTCATGCTGGAGCTGCAGCCCCCCCCTATGCCCTACAGACGCTGCTCTGTACTCAACCTGCCCTTCAGACGCAGCTACGAACGTGTCTACATAATGCCTGAGGTGAGTCACATCACAGCCGCAACTCACGCAGCTTGAACTTTTAGTGGGTATGAATATATTCTTCTTTGCCTTGTCGGGTTCAAAGGGACTGAATACTCTGTTGTTTAATAAAAGATCAAATCAGTACCTTTGGAAACAGATGGTGAGTGCATATTTGAACTTCTTTTTGTCAGAGCACAGATGGCCAATTTTCAAGCCTAAAAGTCTGATTCTTCCACCGCTAGCTGGCCAACTCCCTGGTGCCCTCTGAGATTAAACCTGGCGTCTCCCTGGCAACTGTGTCTGCAGTGCTGCACTCCAAGGACAACAAGCACACACTACAGGTGGGTCTTGTGAATCTGTGCCAGAAAATCGGCTTATGAGTGTATAATTCTGGACATCATTGCTTTTTAGCAAAAATCTGAGGGTTTTTTTCCTCTTATGTTGGCAGTCGGTGCCCAAACCCCCTCCAGCGCCCCCCAGCAAGAAGAGGAAGAGGGTACTGGATGAACCTCCATTAGTGCTGGCCCCCAAACCCCTACTGAGTGGAGCTGTGCCCCTGGAAGCGTTCCTGGCCACATTGCAAAAGGTGTGAAATGTGCAGATTTGCTGTGTTTAGTATTAAGGAGAATCTTATCCAATCTGCCGTACAATCTCCTCATGCACCACATTGTTGGGATTAGTAGTTTTTTATAGCAGAAACCAGGGATTTTTACCACAGATTAAAAATACAATGATCATAAAAAACATTTCAGATTGAATTAAATGCATAAGCAATAACTATACGTGACCAAGCACTAGGGACAGTTTGTCCCTAAACTCTTTTAGAAGAAATAACACATACCTTTTGTTTGGCACAATTAATAATAATAATAATAATAATTCACACTAGTTTCGTGCTGTACCGAAGAGTTTCAAATTCATTGTTTCTTTTTAAAGCCTGTACAGTTGCAGATAAAGATTAGGCTACACTCATATTATTAAATTATACTATTTGTATATTTAGTTTCTAGTGTGGGGCTGCGTTGGATCTTTTTTAGACTTGTGTGATTTAAACATTTCCAATATCTCCAGAGCGTTGCAGAGTCCAAAAGTCAGGAAACAAAAACTTGACGGTGCATTTATCTCCCCCCCCCCCCCCCTGCAGCAAGGTATTACAGAGGTCAAAGTGGAGGAGACGGCGGACGGACACATTCTACACCTGCAGGCGGAGGACACACTGATTCAGCTGGAGGAGGACGGGACACACATCGTCTGTGACAACAACGAGCCGCTGCGGACCACTCTGAGAGACCTGGTGCTCCGCTTCCTGCAGAAACTCTGACCTCAATCCTCTTCACGCTTCTTATTGTTAGTTTTTTAACAGTATTTCTGCTTTATTGGACTGTGGATCGTAAAGAGAGACGATGAAGAGCTGTATACTGGACGGTCCCCACCTCAGTAACTTTTACAGTAGCTTCACTGTGAAGTCCAGTTACATTTTGTAAAATAGTATTTTGTATTGAAAGGTTTTTCAAACATGTTAGAGATCATCTCAGTGAAAGGTTTTGAGGCTGGGTTTTTCATAGGAGTAAGTAAGAAAATAAATTCTAAGTTAATTGGTAACTTGAGTACTAGTTTTAATTTGGCATAATCTCCAAAAACAATGGTTTGCTTTAATTAGAATTCTTATTCAGTTTGGACTTACATGTTTGCTTTAAACACTCTAAAGACAACTTGTCACCTGCAGGTTCATCCCCAGTTGGTTATATCTGCGCTGAATAGCTTGGTTAAATGGCATTTGATCTACTACAATATTTAAATAATGTTCTTGTTATTTACTTCTACAACACTAGACTTTATTGTGAGTACACATCAGTTAGAAAACAGTGTGCTGTTGATTGAGAGGTGAAACAATGTTAGTCAGTTGATGGTTCCAGCCTGGTAAACAGGAAGATTGACTTGTTATAAGATAGTTGAATATCTATTGGAATTTAAACAGTTTGAAGATTTTATAGAGTGAGCAATTAATCAGGAAAATAATGGTTGAGTGGTCGACAAAAACAAGGAGTGTTTGGAGGTTATATTTTCTAACCGTGGCTGGATACTGATGAACATGATCTGTCGTCAGCCTGAGCAAAGGGCACACAGTGCTTAGCACCCTTATCTGGATCTTTACAAGTGGTGGACAAAAAACCCTAAAGGTGCTGTCTTGGACAGAATTCAGTGAGAGCAGATTTGAGTTTCACTGAACAGCTTATGACCAACATCAATGTGCCAAAAGATAAGCTTTGAGAAAGCACAGACTGTGCCGTCTGCCTCCTTGAGGATTTGATCCTTTGATCCGATTCACAGTTTGTGTGGTGACATCGTTGCCTTTTTCAGATTTTGCCTTGGTGCCACATAACACACACAACTGAAACAAAGTCCTCTGGGAATGTTTGATTATACATATAAACACCTCCGGGCCGCTTTCATTTGTGTCACAAAATATTTAATTGGAGCAGGGTTTACATGCAGCTAAAATACATTTAGTAATATGTTTTCAATGTACAATATTTTACAGTGTATTACATGACCATTGCTTTGATAATACAGCTGTGTGCAGGAGGAACTTCTAGGATTGATAAATGTCAGGGGTTCTTAGACTCAAAACAAATACAATCAAACCCTCCTAAAACAATCGGACTCTTTCCCTGCAGCGATACATGAACAAATAGCACAGACAGACGCAACAAACGTTAACTGCTTCTGTTTGTCCACGTGTCGTCTTCAGGACAAAGAGAAAAGGTATCACGGTATGTTTGTTGCGTTTCAGCGGGCGCGGACATTAAAACAGAGGGCACATTTTGGTTGTGGTTCCTAGCAGGAAGAACAAACGGGACAAGGCCGTTGGTTCCAACCGTCATGTTGACAGTGCCTGTGTGTTACGAGGTCAGTGAAGTGTGGTCCATGTCTGCCGACACCTCCACTAGAAGAGATGAAATTGGCCAGAAGTTAAACTTATTGATAATGTATATCCATCAGTTGTGTCCCGTTTGTTCTTCCTTGCAGGATACTGAAGTCACAGGCAGTGCATTTGGAAGCTTTCTAGTAAGATGACATACAGCGTTATAGAGATGTTAGACTTAGTCTTGGTGTACTCTGAGGCTCATTTGGTATTAAACAGAACAAAAGGTGGACAGTTAGGTCGCAGGGCTTTTAGAGGGCAACACGATCGAGGTTTTCCTGCATTCTTGTGTAAACTCATTAAAAGGGAGGGGACCGGACTGTCCCTCTGGCAGTAGACGTCCAACCTCGATGTGACATTATTTCTCCAACAGTGACGTTACAGTTTGACGTTCAT
This sequence comes from Cottoperca gobio, assembly GCF_900634415.1. Classification (NCBI taxonomy): domain Eukaryota; kingdom Metazoa; phylum Chordata; class Actinopteri; order Perciformes; family Bovichtidae; genus Cottoperca; species Cottoperca gobio. Next base: position 16,534,939 of record NC_041378.1, on the reverse strand, counting down.
TACTGTATCACAACTATGCTGGTATGGATCTTTTATATATATATATATATATATATATATATATATATATATATATATATATATATATATATATATATTTTTTTTTTTTAATACAAAAAACGTAGGAACTAGAGGGCAAAGAAGAAAGTTTGTGAGAGAAATATTTATTAGCAATATTCTTTAAATAAAAATGGATCAAATAATTAAATTGAAAGAGGTGACGAACCCGCAGAGCATTATCACCAGACTCAGCAGTTTTCCTCAGCCCCAAACTTTACTGTTTAGGCTCTGATCAACACTGTACTGCCAGCGCCAGCACCAAAAGGCAGACACAGTTAGCAACTAGCTGGTGTACATAGGGGAGCATTTAGCAGCTAAACAAACAGATATTTTGCTCAGGAGCTAATAAAAAACAAAACCGAGCTGGAAAGAGTGAATATTGGATTTCGTCATCAGGTGGCCAGAAACATGACTTCAAATGCTAACGAGTTCACCACGTCAAGTTAGGATGTGAGAATACGTCATTGTTGTGTTTGCAATTTGTTATGGATGCCTAGAAATGACAAAAGAAAGAATCGGCTTTACATAGAAGATGAGAAATTTGGGTAACTAACCCGAACCAAAACTGATTTTGGATTCCTGTGTGTCCACTGTCCACTCTTCTTCTTAGATCTGTGCACATTTCGAAGAGTATGAGCAGTGCAGCAGTAGCTCTGTGTACATATGGAACATGGGAAAGACAGAACGTCCATAACTTAAGATACAGTGCTGCCACCAAAACTTCATACGTATTTTTCATCTGCACTCTTGCTGTGCCTCATTGGCCAGGAGGGGGAGTCAATTTTGTCCATGGCTGCCTTAGAAAGTTGGTTTAACTGTGATCATCCGAGTGGGGGATTAAACCTGATAAATGTGTCCTCTGTCTCGTCAGCTGTTTGAAGTTTATCCTCTTCCTCTACTTTGATTCCTTGCCAGCCTCCAGCAGTGCAGAGCTGATGCCCAGCTTCTTTAACTCCTCCACCAGATCTCCGTTCTGGTGCATCTGGAGCAGGATGTCGCAGCCCCCCACAAACTCGCCGCTGAAGTACACCTGAGGGATCGTGGGCCAGTTGGAGAAGACCTTGACTCCTGTGGAAGACAGATGGTGTTGGTGTCAGAATAAACTAAAGCCAACACTATATCAGGTGCTAAGAGAATCATAGGAGGAGTACCAACACATGACAATTTAATGTTAATAGAGTTCCGGTTTAAACTACTACACCCAGGGATGGAGGGGGCAAGCAGGAAGTGATGCCCTCAGCAACAGTAGTTTCAGCAGCATCAACTCTGTTCAATCATTGAACTCAAACTGTACTGTTCAGAAACACCACAACAAGATACTGTCTAAATACAATGTGTGTGTGTTTATATAGCTCAGCCTTAGACTCTTAGGCAGCCTGAGTATTAATAATGCTTTTTGATATCAGCAACACATAAAGTATAAGGCGAGCATATATGTAAAAGATGTTTGTTGGATAGTGCCGACAGTGTGTTGCCTTTTAAGAGCTTGTACAGTAGGATTACCGGTTTAAAAGTGTGCAGAGCTGCTTGAAAACTAAAACCTTTGGAACCAAATGTGAATAATACAAGGATAATAAAGGATCAGTTTACTTGAGGACAATACGGTAGGTCTACTACGTAACCAGTTACATCAAAGTAACACCTAATATAAGGGCTGGGCAATATATCCATATCATATTGATATCGTGATATGAGACTAGATACCGTCTTAGATATCGTATTAAGTATGTGTTGTCTTTCCCTGGTGTTAAAGGCTGCATTACAGTAAAGTGATGTCATTTTATGAACTTACCAGACCTTTCTATTATTTGCCTTTACCCACTTAGAGGTACACACTTTCAGAAACACAACAATGATGCAGTGTGGGACACTTAATTGTGTCTGTGGCTCAGTTTCAACTGCTCTTCATCTCATAAGGTAAGTTGTCTGCATTGAGGCCTTTATGTGCTGTTCTTTGATGAGAACACATTTTTTAAACCCCACATTAACTTGATTCTGGGTCATCTTGTCCCTCTCTGCATGCATGTCATGTCTTAGCATTACACTGCTGTTGCATCACAAGCCTCAATAGACAATCCCATTGAAGGACAGTGCTGTTGTAACTAGAAAAAACATTTCCTTGTTCCTTGTAGTATGTGATGTCATTGTTTAAAACACTTATAGAAGGGGTTACCTGTAAAAGTACATGTCCATATTGGTTGTGTCATCTTCGACTCAAAAAACGACCACACCCTTTGGTCCTGCTGCAGAGCACTGATAAAAACTTAGCACTTGGAAATCTCTAAAACTAGTTAGAAAGGGCCGCTGACAAAAGGCTGATAAGAGTGGTTGGTTTGAATGTGACAATAAAATTCATGGTGCAAATAACAAGGACAGCTGAAACAAACTGATTACAAGCAAAGTGTCTAGTAACACTTACACTGTCAATTATGAAGAGGTTTAGCTAAAGGTTACAAGTTAGATTGAGAGGTGACAACTTGTTGCCGTCATGTCATGGACAGGTAACCTCAGTTTACTAACCTTCTCGGAACTCGGAGTCCTCCAATACGTTGTACGAAGCATAGTCGTCCACCCCATGCATCCGGAGGATCTGAACCACGGCATTACTGAAGCCACACATGGGCTGCGCTGGCGTCCCCTTCATAAACACCACCACTTTGTCCTTCTTCACCATCTCACCAAGGTCTTTTTGGAGGTCTGCCGCCGCGCAGAGGAACCGGGCCGAGGTCGACCACACGGCCTGCCTGGGCATGTAGACGGACCGCAAACACCTAGCAGTAGTTCTAATTAAACTGTTCATGGTCTTTGGTATGTTTGATGTCTATATGAAGGAGACAAATGTCATATAAGCTGACAAACCTGCTTCTGAACAAGCCGGAGTAAAGCCAGGCAGTCAACACACCACGCTCACGAGAAGGGGCGGGACGTGAAGGTTGATTGGACAGCTGTGCCCAAACAAATTCTCATATGATTTACCATTGGTACAGCTACGCGTCAATTACCTTAGTTACACAAGGAATGACATCCAAAGTGACGATTTAATAAAAAAATAAAAATAAAACTACTACAGACATTATTTCCAACCTAATCAGTTTTGTATTTTCTTGAAAAAAGCCACTATTAAAAAAAGAGTTCAATAGTTATTTACAGGTAACAGAAGCCCTCAAGTACTTCCGGGGCGACTTGAGCAAAGAGGAAGAAGACGGCAGCTGTGTTGAAAGGTTTGAAACATGGCGGCGCACACTCAGAAGAATAACAAGTCGGGGAAACCTGGAGGAAAGGAGTCCCAGCCCCTGATAATCGCCAAAACTCCGGCGGAGGAACAGCGCCTGAAGTTGGAGAGATTAATGCGGAACCCGGATAAGCCCGCTCCCATCCCGGACCGGCCGAAAGAATGGAACCCGCGAGCTCCTCCGGAGTTCGTCCGAGATGTGATGGGCTCCAGCGCCGGTGCAGGCAGCGGGGAGTTTCATGTTTACCGGCATCTCCGACGCAGGGAGTACCAGAGGCAGGACTTTCTGGACAAGATAGCAGATAAACACGGTGAGGACCTGAACTACCTGGATAAGGTGGAGCAAAACAAACAAACAGCCAAGGACAGAACGGCAAAGCGCAAGAAGAAGCGGGAGAAGCTGAGGCACAAAAAGCTGATGGCGAAGCAGGCAAAACTAGAGTCCAAAAACAAGGGAGAAGACGAAGTCGAGAAGAGCTCAGAAAGCAGTGAAGAAGACGAGGACAAGGAGGAAAGGGAGGCGGAAGATGATGCCGAGGCTCCCAGCTTCATCATGGGGAGGAAGTGATGCCTTCTGTCTCCTGGAAGGTGACTGCCAGGACAGGGTACTGGTGTTGATGCTCCCTGGTAGTGTCTTTGTGAGTGATTGTTCATGAAGCCATGGGGAGATGGAGACCAGAATCGCATAACGACCTCTGAAATAAGCAAAAAGAAACTCAGTTGGATCCAGTGCCCAGTACAAGACAATGTGCTCCCTATTCTACTTCCAGGAAATAGCTGGATGGACTGCCTTGTTAAATAGTCAGGAAGCCCCTCACACAATCTCCCAGCTGGGAAAGCGACATGTTGAGACGCTTTCATTTTGCTTTCCATACTATCTGTGAAGTATTTGTAGTTTCAGCTAGCAGGTCAGGTGTCATGTCATCTGTCTTCAGGGCTTGAGTTTGCCAAAAATGTATCAAGTTTTCAGAATTTGGACTTTATTGAATTGCTGAATCATTGGGGATGCTCATTTTAATGTTTGGTTTTAATAAAAAAATGTGACTATACATGGACATTCAGTTGTTATGCAGTTTGTACATATTTATATTGCTAAATAATAATTTTTGTTATCACTGTTTGATATGTTATGAGGGATATATTTTGATGTTATCAGTCTTTGCAACCTTGTGAAGTTGCTCCTTGTATGAACTATTGCTTGTGGGCACAACAAGGTTGCAGAAAGCAACTCAAAGAATGAAAAGGCGTGACTTCTGGAGGCTCAGGAGTTTCACGTGCGATGTTCCTTGTACATTGTCCTGCTTTCCACGGTGGTGATGGTCTCGCTCCGTAGCCATTGCCTTTCTTGAGGCAGGTAAAGTAAAAACCTGACGGCATGATATTGTTTGAAACGAGGGAAGCACTTTGTGTCAAGCACTGTCGACTGTCACAAGAACATGTTGGGTTTTCTTTTTTTTTTTACACGTACAAAAAACCCCAAAGAAACCAAGGAACACACTGCTACAACAACTGATCCTGTTATGTTGTTTCTATACTTAAAAATGGCTTAGGAGAAACTACAGACTCAAATAGACAAAGTAAAATAAACACCTAAATGTGTATTTTTTGGATGTTTTCTTTCCTCTAGTCATAAAGAACATATGTTATGGAAGCTAAATAGTTCTCTAGCTTTATTTTAAAATTGATCAGTGCAAGAAAAAATATGTTTTCTGCCTATAGTGTTTCTCCTTTATGTGCATCTTCACATGTCTGCTGTTAACACCAATTCATTTGTGCTGTTATGATTTACAAATGACATGATTCTGATTCTGCCAACTGATGGAAGATTTCCTTCATAAAAGCTGCATTGAAGTTCCCTGCTGAGGGCCAATGAGGAATACAACAGAACCGTACTAAGATGTAGAGCACTGCAAACACGCATGGGCTGCATCACACAGCTTGTTTTATACACATTTGATTGCACCATATTATGATTAGGTTTACACTGATATTCTTATGTGATTGAAAAAACGTATTATTCATAATCATTGTTTAGTTTTATAATGTAGCATTTTATAAAGTATTCTCAAGCAAGAAGGATGAAAAGATATATTCTTTTCTAGATATATTTCTAGATATATTAAAGATGCTATAAATGAGTTATCAGGGCGTCTTGTTGGCCTCGGTGTTGGGCTACATTCACCCCGACTTAAGACCTGCATGAAAAACTTAGCCCTGTTATTCATTTGAATGAAGGAGGTACCAACGCAGAGACCAAAGATAAACTCATTGCAGTCATGATAACTAGGGTTATAATATCCTCTGGGAGTATTACAAACTTTTATTTGGGCATCTGATAAAACTTTAAATATACGACTCCAACTGGACTTGATTGTATTTTGTCTCCCCCAGTACTCCTGAGCCACTTTAACACAGGGCTGCTTTATGTCTGAATAATAACTGTTTCAGGCACAGACGTGTGCTGCAATACATATAAAAACAATAATAAAATAGAAGACGTAAAAGGCATACTTTATTAATCCAAATTTAATAGAAAATATTCTATAACATAACACTTTGATAGGAGCCATTCTGCATAATGAGCACTTTTACTCATTTAGCAGATGTTACTATGCTTTCCCCACCACTTGGTATGAGATGGTGACATCAGCTGTTGGTGGGGAGGCTTAGATGGACTGCAGGTCTAAAAATAATATAAGTTCCAGGTTGAACTGAAAAGCAAAATATAAAATGTCCACTTGCCACGATAACACATTGTGTAAAACAGCCTTCCTGGTTCCATCTGCTCGTTCCTGGTGTGAAAGCCGTACTTTTTAAATCCTTAAGTCTGAGCTGAACATGCTAATGTCAATGAGCCATATGATGAGAAGAATAAATATTTACCACGGGCCTCTGTGAGGAACCACCTGTAACACACTGATCCCAGCTGATTCCTTCATTTTAATGTTATGTGACTGCCTCCACATAGTGTAACATATAACCTGCCAATAGGAATCAGGCTGAGTTGTCTCAGGGGGAGTGGAAGCTAGCGTGTTCAGGCAAGATACACTGCCTTACTTTGCCTTTTCTTCATCCTTACTTTGTAAGGAAACCTCAGAGCACCTCTAATTGCTACGCGTGTCTGGCATTTTGAGTTGTTATCCCGTCTTATCTCCACAATGGATCATCAGTACACGTGTGACAAGTGAAGTTATGAGAATGCAGGACAAAGTCAACAGTGATCCACTAAAGAAATCAGTGGGAGAGAGTGATCAACGTGGACAGCAGACTAAAGGTACTGTGACAAGAAATAATATATTATGCTGACTGTCAGACCAACTGTGTGATAATAGTATGTTAAATCTCAAGAAAAACTTAACTGTATTTCTGAAAAGAACACTTTACAAGACATGTCATTGTCTTCCTCCCTTAAATGCATTACCTCATAGTTATTTTCTTTGGCATTGTGGCATCTGATTGCCCAACCACACACACTTTGTTTTTCACTTGCTGATTTGATTCTAAACTCTCAAGTGTAGCATATAAAATATATGATACAACAGAGAGTAAAATACATCTCAAATGTCTTCAAATTCTGAAGTCTTTTGGGGTTAAAGGGACAGTTCACCACAAAATCAAACCTGTAGAGATATTTATCATCTACATTGTTTTGGTGTGAGTTGCAGAGTGTTGGAGATATCAGCCGTAGAGATGTCGGCCTTCTCTCTAATATAATGGAACTAGATGTGCTCGGCTTGTGGGGCTCAAAGCGCCAAGAAAATACATTTGAAAAACTCAACAGCAAAGTCTCTGTACAGAAATCATGGCCCGGTTACTCAAGATAATCCACAGACCTTTTTGTAAAATGTTTTATTACATTACAGCTCATTTAGCTGACGCTTTTGTCCAAAGCGACTTACAATAAGTGCAAATAATCATGAGGATACAACTCTGAACAGCAAGAATCTTGCAAGTACTTTAGCTTCAAATAGGTGAAATCATTTAAGTGCAGAACAATAGCTTCAAATAAGCCAAACCGATGTAAGTGCAGTTTTTATTATTGGCCGAGGTGCAGTCGAAACAAATTGTTTTTAGTCTGCGACGGAAGGTGTGGAGACTTTCTGCTGACCTGACATCAATGGGGAGCATCGTTCCACAATGTAGAATCTATTTTCTTTTGAGCTACATCCGCCATAAAGTGAGAATGTATATTGATAAATATCCTCAGGTAAGAGGATAAATATGTATTTTTTATTTTGGGGTGAACTGTCCCTTTAACACATATGCCATTTTACAACTTTCTGTTGGACAACAATTTTCAGCACACAATCTCCCATGTGCTACACAGTTACAGCAGGCTTTACAATATTATAACAGTGTTCAATTGGTAAACTGCAGTATTCTCAGTGCCACGTCCCTGTTTTCCCTTCCCCAGATGAGAGGAAAACAGTGCAGAGGAGAACCTTCACCAGGTGGATTAATGTGTTTCTGCAGAGAGTAAGGCACAAATCAATACAGCTTTACTGTACCATTAGGCCTATACTTCAGCTCATAAATGCAATCACCAATAAGGTTTACCATTTGTTATTTCCAGTGTGATCCTCCGTTTGAAGTACATGACCTGTTCACGGACATTCAGGATGGCAGAATACTGATGGCCCTGCTGGAGGAGCTGTCTGGGTGCAAACTAGTAAGAGTCAAGCTATGCAGTGGAAATATTTGATGTCAGCAAGAAAAAGATATATAATACAATACTTTTAAGTTATTTAATTTGCCTCTAGTTCAGTTCATTAGATTTTCACCATATTTGTAAATAATAATGTTTTTTTGAAGATTGATAGCACGCTCATGTCTGTACAGCAACTATGAAGCTACAGGCAGTAGGTGGTTAGCTTAGATTAGCACAAAGACTGCAAAGAGGAGGGGAAAGCTAACCTGGTTAAAAGGAGACAAAATCCACCTATGAGCACCATTAAATAAAGCTTGACCAAGAAATAAAACAATGTAACAAAAACAAACAAAACACAACAAAAACACTTTTTAGTTACGTTTGGACAGAGCCAAGCTACCTGTCTCCTCATTCCCTGTCTTTGTGTTTAGCTAAGCTAACCTGCCGTAGCTTCATATATGCCGACGTAAGAATGGTATCAATCTCCCCCACTGTCAGTTTCCCGATATGTTAAATTATTCTCTTAAGCGTTCCTTTTGTAATGTCTTTTATTAGCTTTACAGGTTTAGGTCGTCTTCTCACCGCATTTTCAGACTGAACAACATTTCCAAGGCCCTGGCTTTCCTGGATGATAGACATGTGAGTGTGTTTGCTTGTAAGTCAATACAGAGATATTGCTTTGATGTGCCTATTACAATTACATTTAAATCCTGAAAAACTACATTTCAGTTGATGTCTCCTCCCGTTTGTCTCTCAGGTGAAGCTCGTTGGCATCGATGCCTCTGGCATTGCTGATGGGATCCCGTCTGTTGTTCTTAACCTTGTGTGGAACATGATTCTGTATTTCCAGGCAGGTTTTGTCCCCCATTATCTATCACGCTAATGTCTTGTTTTATTTCACTCCTTGCCCGCAATTTGTCTTTATACTGACCTTAAAATCACTCCTCTCTTTTACTCTAATGCAGGTAAAGGAGGTGATGTCAGGCCTCGAGAGACATTTGTCTTCAAGCCTCTCTTCCTTATCAATGAGCAGTTACCCCTCCTCCAGCGACCTCTCACCCGAGCCAAATGACATTGGCAGCTATTCCTGGAACACCCTGCCAAGTAAAGGCAGAAAGGCTGCCAGAGAGCCAAAGTACCACGGGAAAGCAATCAAGACTCTACTGCAATGGGTCCAAAGATGCACATCACAGTGAGTCTGAAAAAAGATCTAACCGCTTACTAAATCTATTTTGTTCTCAAAACCTCCTAAACCCAAGCATGTGTGAGCCTGCTGTGTTAAAGTTATGTTTTTCTATTATGTGATTTTAAATGTGCAGGTTTGGAGTGGAGGTGCATGACTTTGGGAAGAGCTGGAGGAGTGGGCTGGCATTCCTAGCCATGATTAAGTCCATAAACCCAGCCTTGGTTGACCTGAGGGAGAGCCTGTCCAGAGAGCCAAGAGAGAACATTCAGCTGGCCTTCATGATAGCCCATCACAGTTTGGACATACCACCTCTGATGGAGCCTGAAGGTAAACGCTTACTGAATAGAAAGTGCTTCATATTTATAAATTGTTAACCACAAAGACAAATATCTTTCTGCATCTTCATCTTTAGAGAGTACTACACAAAGTAGGTGCTAGGAGCCCACTACTGTGCAATGATACCAGGAGTGAATCAGAAGCACTTATCCCATTGCAGACTAATTTAGAAGTTGGCCTGCTAGAAATGAGGGGCAAAGGTCATCGCTGTATGTAGTGCACCTTTTATTATATCTTCAGTATCACACAGAGGCTTAATGTGGCCCTCCAAACAGCAGGATGGTCTCCTTTGCAGTGTTGGAATGTACATTAACTCAGTAAATTTACTCAAGTAGGCCTACTGTACTTTAGAGTTATCAATAGGATATTCATTTATATAGCAGGAAACAAGTTATGTTATGTAAAGCTATAGTGGAGAAGAGAATGAAGTCAGGCTCCCTCTGTGTGTTGAAATCCAAGCTTCTCTCTGTTTTGTTTACGTAGCCGGGCCAGCCGTGTGTGCATGTTAGTACATGTGTGGCTAGCTGGGTCTAAGCACTGCGCTCATACGGCGGTTAGCCTACTGCTGATAACGCCCTCTGGAACCAATGCATCATCGCGGAAACATAGCGGCCTCCTTCTGATTCCCCCTCAAGTTAACAGTTAGCTCTGTCAGCACCGTTGTTGATGTTAACACTGCTGTTAGCACTAGTTAGCACTGCTGTTAGCACTTAAAGGGTAGGAAAAAGCTGAAGAACTCGGAGCTTAAATGTCGAATCAAAACAGCAATCTCCTGGTGTAATCTATATATTTATTTAACGCAATAAGTCAAACAAAGAAAATATTCTCAGCTGAGGACACATTTCGCGTCGCCGTTTCCATAGACCGCATGGCTCAAAAAGCCCCCTCGTTGCGGTCTCACGGCTCCGCTCCAGGTGTGCCCAAACATTTGAAAATTCGCATCTAATACATGGAGTAGGCGTTGACCTTCTCCTCATTGGTCCCAGTTTGGCGCCTACACGCTCCTCCGTCAGCAGTCCGGAAGTGATGGTTTGTTGACCTGTTACTCTTAAAGGGGAAGTGCCCCTATTATGTTTGTAATACATAGTTGTGCAGTAAATACATAATTGTGCAGAAAATACATAGTTGTGCAGAAAATACATAATAGTGCAGAAACATATTCGTAGTGTCGTAATACATATTGATTGAGGTAGGACAAATACATGTGATAGTCTTTCCAGTGTGGATTAATGAAGATCAGGATTAATTTACCTGACAATTGCTGTTAGCACTGCTGTTAGCACAGCTGTTAGCACTGCTGTTAGCACTTCTGTTAGCACTGCTGTTAACACTAGTTAGTAGGCCTACTGCTGTTAGCACGGCTGTTAGCACGGCTGTTAGCACTGCTGTTAGCACTGCTGTTAGCACTGCTGTTAGCACTAGTTAGTAGGCCTTCTGCTGTTAGCACTGCTGTTAGCACCGCTGTTAGCACTGCTAGCTTCTAGTTGCCGGCAACTGCTCTGCTCTGAATTCCGTATTGAGCACCTTTAGGTACACATTTCAGGTAGCCTATTACTTGTAGCCTATTTACATGAGTAATTTTCTTCTCATGCACCTTTCTACTTCTACTTCACTACATCACAGAAGGAAATATTGTACGTTTTTTTCCAACATTTATCTCACGGCTTTAGTTACTTTACAAATTAAGATTTTTGCAAGCAAAACATATGACAATGTACAAGAACATCTGAAACAATTAGGCGATTGATAGGAAATGAATTGGCAAATATCTAATTTCTTTTATTTAATATTTAATCATTTTAATTTATTTTTGTTAATAAGAAAGTTTAGGTCTGGACTGTTGGTTGGACAAAATAAAATAATGTGAAGGTGTCACTTTATTGTGTCTAATTGTATTTTTATTTTTTACAATTTTCAAAAAACAAACAATCAATCCATTAATGGAGAAAATATTATGCAGATTAATCTGAAACCATTTGTTGCAGTCCTTATACAGAATAGTTCAAAATGAGCTCAACCTCAATACTACAATAATACAATCTTGCTTTTACATTAATTCATCAGTAATAATAATAATCTAATTATATAATGTAAAATAGTATAACAGTCACAGGGGACATATTTCTGTATTGACTAATTTTCCTAATTATACTGACATACTTTCACTTAAATACCATTTTTAATACAGGACTTTTACTTGTAGTATTTTCACAGTGTGGTACTAGTACTTGTACTTAAATAATAAATCTGTATATTCCTCCACCACTGCTCCACTGTCTACCCTGATAATGTGCGGACACTGTCTACTCTTCTTTCTGCAGATGTGTCAGGCACTTCACCAGATGAGCAGTCCATCATCACCTATGTGTCTATGTTTCTGGGGCATTGTTCAGGCACAGATGAGGTGATTACAGCTTTGAATAGTGCAACATTGTTGCTTTTTTATCTTTAGTGTTGAGAGTTGGATAAGAAAATGAATACAACTCTCATATCAGTCTGTTAAATATGAAGCTCCCACCAGTCACCAGTTATCTTAGTTCAGCTTAGCACAACGACTGGTAACAGGGGAAACAGCCTGCCTGATACCAGCCCCTCCAAACAACTTGTTATATTTTGCTTGTTCAATCGATACAAGACCAAAATGTAAAAACTACAACTCGTGTTTTTATCAGAGGACTATTTCTTTGCTGGGTGCAGTGAGAATGGAAGGTTTTTGTACCGATTATATAAATTAGATATATGTCGGATTTTGTTACCTTTGAACATCGTCAGGCTAGCTGTTTTAGTCTTTATGCTAAGCTAAGCTAGGTTGTAGCTTAATATCTAACGCACAAGTATGACAAAGGCATCATTCTTCTCATCAAACTCTCTCATATATAGAGAATAAGCTAATTTTCTAAAATGTCAAACTAAACAAACACTCTGAACCAAAGACAGTTCTATCCGAGTATTTCAGTGGTATCATGTAACTATCACTAATACAACCTATATTACAGGAGCATACGACAGATGTTGAAGTTCCTGATATCCCAAATTTTGGATCACTTGAGTCAGTCAACTTTGGAGAGACCCTCGCTGACGAGCCAGAAGCCCAAGCTTTGCTCCAAGGCTGGGAGAACAGCAGTGAGCAGTTACTTTGGAAACGGTGGGCCAGGAGATCCCCAGGAAGCCCCTGTGCCACCTCGCTTCACACAAGTGGAGCCACGTTACCAATCAACCACAAGAAAAGCAGGCGTCGAAGCATTTCACAGCCTCCCAGTCCACTGGACGCAGGCGTAGGCAGCCAGGAGATTAAATTGTGGATGGAGAAAGCGTCTGCAGATCAGGGCTACAGCAAGCCAAGAGTGGATGAAAGTCACCTTTCTTTGAGCTCAGAGGAAGGAATCTACAGCATTTCAGCATTGGACTCAGATGAGGAGGAAGCCTACAGCTACATCCTGGATCTGAATAAAGAGGTTTTTCAGTCATATAATCTGATGAAAAGACAAGTGCCGAGGGTTGAAGAGGAAACAGAGGAAGAAATGTTCCTGAATGGACAGCATAATGAAGAGTCAAAACTTCTGGAAGTATATGAGACGTTAAACAGCAGGAGCAGTAAACATCAAGAAGGCTCACTTGTACAAAATGTTGAATCAGAAGTCAGGGCTCAGTCAATGGTTCATAGGACGTTTGATTGCGACAAAAATGAAAGCAGTTCCAGAGAGATGGCAAACTGCATAGCTGCATTTGACAAGGAGCCAGAGGAAGACAGCAGAAGCAGAGAGGAACTTGAAGATGAGAGAGTTGTTCAGGGACAGAGTAACAATGATGGTGATTATTTTGAGGAAGAGAGGGAGAAGGAGAAGGCAGAAAATGCTAGATTGGTGAAGCATGGATGTGATAAAAGGGAGACTCTGGTAGATGAAACCAAGAACACAAAGCTTTTTGAAGTGGCTGCGTGGAAGAGAGAGGTTGACAAAGAGACTGAAATAGGGCTTTTTGAAAAATATGGACAAGTGAGTGAAAAGGGAGCGCTACACAAAAAAGAAGAGGAAGAACATGTGATGACATTTGAGGATGGGCAGGAAAGAAAGCAGGGGGAAGAAAAGTGTGAAGAGGATATTGTAAAGGAAGAAGAGAGTGAAAATCAGCAAAGTGATTTTGAAAGTTCCAAGGTTGGCGTAAATGGAAAAATATTAACTGACAAGGCCGTATGTGAAGTCAGAGGAGCCGGGAGAACTAGAAAGAACACAAAAAATGACGGGAGAGACAATGCTGCTAAAATGGAAGATTTAACTTGTAAAGATGAAGACAAGGAAGAATACAGTGATGAAGTTATGAATTCAATGGATTTTGTGGAATTCAGAACAGCAGAGGAGAAAGACAGGGACTTTAAGACTAAGAGATGTAAACTCACTGATAAGAAGGAAACACAAGCAGACCATCCTGGTAAAACTGACCCCAAAAATGACACTAACGGAGGTGTAAACGTCCATCCTGTCTGTCGTGCAACTTCATTCAGGTGGGTCATGGTCTTTGGGATTTATAAATACAAGCACAATTGACCATTAGCTAAGCACTTATTGATGGTAACTATGTTTCAGGATCCCAATTTAGCGTGGCACAGGGCGCAATGATGACAGTGGCAGACTACTCAACATGTTTGAAACTATTTCACACAGAAGTAAACAGGAGCAGGCTTCTCATTGTAGACTTTGATGGATGTAATGGCGCTAGCATATTTTAGGTAATGCGACAGTGAAGCCACTGTGAAGTGGATGAAACCTCTGTCTCAAGTTCATAGGCTACATATATGATATGATGCTAGAAGACTGAAGCTTAAAACTTCATGTCCCAGCCAAAAAGTCATCATCCTCGCCAGTGATCCATGGAAGACAAGCAGATAAAGGAGCAAGTGTTTTTGTATTGTACTTAATTGAATGCATTCACTTGAGAAAAAAAGATTTGAACTTTTTTTCTGAATTAACAAGATTATGACCCGACCCCGGATAAGCGGTAGACGATGGATGGATGAATTCCGAGAAAAGGTTTCATAGAAAAACATTTTTCTCATTATTCTTAGATAATAATCTTGTTAATTCGTTTTTTTTTTTTCATGAAAACTTTTGTCGTAATTCTGAGATAAACCAGCCAAAATATCTTTTCTCAAGTGAATGCATTACACTTGTGCAGTATTGCAACATAGAGCTAGTATATAACTAAAACTATAATCTTATTTGTTCTTATTTGATGATTTGGATGCTTACAATAGAAAAAAATACCTGGACAATCAACTCAGTGTTCATACAAGTGTTGCTGGAGTGTAACTTCTCCAAACACATAAAGAGCATGACAAAGTTAGACTCAGATACACTAGCATCTTGGCTTTCACAGGGTGGATGCTAACATGCAACCTGATGTAATGTTTTGTAACGTAACCTCACAAAATAATGTAGTCACATACGTAGTGACTTGCCCCTTAGAAATAACACCCTAGTTAACAGGGTTAGGGTCAGCTAACACTTATGCAGATAAACACACTTGTAATCCATTTTGTACACACTTGCTTTTGGTTTCGTAAAGGATAAAAACAACGCCACCCTCCAAATTCTGTATGTTGAATATTGCTCCCACTTCTGTGAAAGCTCTGCACATTGATGCTCCAAAGAAGATAAACCATTTGGTTTTAATGACTTCATGGCCTTTCCTCTTGCACCCATCTTGGACACATTTTTATTTTTAAGGAATCAAGAAATCATCACTTTGTTCTGTTTAACACTTTCAGAAAGGTGGGGTAAAGAACCTCCGACGCCTTTGGAGTTTTAGTCTTGTGTTAATAAATGCACGTCACGTCATTCCAACAATTAATGGCCAATCAATGGTCAAATAATATACAAATACTCGCTAAATAATGACATTTTTATCTGTGTTTGTTGCTTTAATTCAATTTCTATTTCTTCATAATAACATGAACATGAAGTGCATGTTTTTAGTGTGAATCTAACCCTCCTGTGTTTTATCTACTGTCCAACAGAGAGGGAGGATTCATTCTTCCATTTCCAGCAGCCTCTTGTGACATAACCCCATTAGAGCTGCAAATGCTCGTGGTCCTGTGGATCCTGATCTACTGCTGCTTCATCCTGCCTCAAATGAACTTCTGAGTCCCCCGCAGTGCACCCTTCTTATTAAGATATGCTTATTAGCCCAGTTTCCACTAACGAGCCGAACAAGGACACTTAGGGCTGGGTCGACTCTTTATCTGTGTCACAGAATTTCCCTCATGGCAACATTTAATGATTGTGTTTACTTTTTGCTGCCTGCAAAAATAATTTGTTATTGCTGCTATAGTTTTAAGATAAATACAAATGTTGCCAGCTACATGGTCTCGCATTACACAAATTATTAGACATGGTTTGTGAGTTGTTGTTTTTTGCATGTTTATTTTTATGGCAGAAATACTCCTTTCAATTTCAGTTGACTTCCTCAACCACATGGTGGCATCGCAGCACCACAGCCATCTGTCGACTGAGCGTCCCGTATGAGCTGCTGTTTAATTAGAAACTGTACTGACACGCTGAGATTAAGCTGATAATATTTAATGAGCACTTTGACATTTCGCACCCTTGTGGCTTAGAATGTATACTGTTTTATTGTTTACTGTATGATAGTTTAATCAACAATAAATGCTTTTTACGTGACATTTCTGTGACTATAAGGTATAAATAATAATACTGAATAAAAAATAAATTCTTCTTATTCTTTATATATCTTCTTGTCCTTTTCCGCCAGATCAAATCAACCATGTAAATATTGTATTTCCAGGAGCAGTAAACATGTACAGTATCTTGTCAGAATACCAGCGTGTACACAAGGAAACTAGAACAAAATGTAGGTTTGCATTAGTTGCATAAGTGTTCAAAATCCATGTTGACCATAATGTGTTTTAAGAGGGGGGATGAGCATGCCCTGTCCTCACTGTCCACCACACACACACACACACACACACACACACACACACACACACACACACACACACGCACATTGCTGCAGAAATTCTAAGAAAAAAATGCCGCCATTGTTTGCTTGGAGCTCAACCCACGGGTCAAAAGCTCAGGCCCAGAGATCGATAGACTTTCAACACCACCGCCACCCCCGCACAAAGCCATGAGAACAACACTTCCCCAAAGCTGAAGTTTGGCCGGTCCTTTGAGAGATCAACCTGCAGCGTCTCTGAATCAGGCCGAGCCTGGATGGCGAGAGAAGCAGTGATGATGTCTGTTATGTATAGTTTTACATGTCTAACAGTGATGACATTGCTAACGGGTCTCAAAGCAGATGGGTCGGTTCTACCAAAGTCTGAGAAACTCTTCAGCAGGCCTCTGCAAAGGGAACAAGAGGTCAATCAGCAGCTCAACACATCAGCCCTAAACACAGCCTTGGCCTTTAAACCTTTCCGTGACCTGGCAACCAGAACAACCGCTGAGCCCGGTGTCCAGCTACAGCAAAACATCTTGTTCTCGCCCTTGGGCCTGGCGTCAGCTCTGGCCCAGCTGTCCCAAGTGTCTGGGTCCGAGAGTCGGAGCCAGGCGCTGGAGGCTCTGGGGCTTGCAGCCAACTCCACAGAGCAGAGTGTGGAGGCCACCTTATCTGCTCTAAAAGATCTGCAACATAGCCTCAGTCTACAGGAGGGAGGGGTTGGCGGTGGGGTTCAAAGGGCCGAGTCTGCAGCCGCAACAGAAGTTGGGACTGGGGCCACACCAGGGGTGGAAATTGTAGGGGCAGATGCTGGAAACAAAGCTGATGTAGATGATGGGGCAGAGGGTATGAATGGAAGTGAGGATGGGGTTCATCCTGGCGCGCAGTTAAGAGTGTGGAATAGCCTACATATTGATGGAAAACCCTCACTAGACTATGACAGTTTTTTGTCCAGGCCTCAACACACCTCCGCCTTCAACATCAGCTTTGACACGTTGATGAAAGATTCGGAAGCCTCTGACAAACTTGAACTTAACAATTATGTGTATTTCAAAGGTAGCTTCATGTTGTATGGGTAATGAATGTTTTGTGCCTGCATATTCATATGCTCATCATAAAGTCGGGAAGTATTGCTGTACAAGGAATACTTCAGAAATGTCCATGTGTATCAATTAATCACGCCGCGTTACGTTGAATTCTTGAAGAAAACCTTGTTTCTCTCGCACGACTCCACGGTGAACAATGAATACCAAAACAGAGACAACTGATTAATTGAAATAAATGGATGCCACATTTAACAACAGCAATATTATACAAAACACCTGTTTTGCATTTTCACTAAAACCTTACTATTTAAAACACTTCTGTATAAACAACCTCACACTTGCGCCCGCTACTCTTCTGTGTGAGTTTGAAGTATTTTAAATAGTCGGGTTTTTGCATGTGTATGTGCATACGACTGGATAAAGGAGTATACTGCACAAGTTGTGTGATTTGATATAGTTTTTCTGTTGTTAAGCTATTAACTTCAAAAAGACATTTATCCGTTTTTGGATTCTTCGTTCTGTGATTTCTTCAAGAATTCAAGGGGCTGAGTGTTCATATGCAAGTATACATTTTTTTTTGGGGGGGGGGAAGTATTCCTTTAAGGATATGAACAATCAAACAGATGTATTGCTTTGAAAAAGAGAAACGTACACCTTCAAAAACATATTCAAGCGAATGTTTAAATGTAAATGAGTTGCAGCTAAATTAGAAAAAGTAAAGTGAGTACACTTCCAAAACGTGCTCATTGTGTCAATTCAATACCACCCACTGCACAGCATTTTGAGCACCTGTTTCTTCATCAGTCATTGTTATTTATATAGAGCAGATGCTATCTTGTGACAGTTGGTGGTAGTAAATTTACACAGTGGCTTCTTTTTTAAAAACATTTTTATAGCTGTGCATCCTCTAACTTTGGCAATTTATTTTCATATTTTATCCGTAACCTGTTCCCTTTATTAATGACCATAAATCAGGTCGTCTACCATTTAAGCGGCTCCACACAGTGCCACGGAGCTTCCAGCTGAACGCTACCAGCAGCGCGGAGGTTTCCATGATGTTCAGGGACGACTCTTCTGAGGTGATGATGCTGTACGACACCAACTGCTCAGCAACAGTGGTGCGGCTGGCCTACTCAGAACGCCTGGCCTCCCTGCTGCTGCTTCCTAAAGCCGAGCTGCAGCCCCTGGAGGACTGCCTGTCTGACAGCCGCATGAGCTTTTGGCTCAGCAACCTGAAGCCGGGGTAAGGTGGGGAGTCCATATTGTTGAAAAGGAGCAAGGTGCTCATTCTCGTGTTTTCCCGAGCACTTGCATGGACTTAAGTGTCAGCAGCTTCAAGGATGAGTGAATATGAAGTAATTTCACTTATGCCATTTTTATTCTTATTTGAATCAAGATCTTACTGAAGTGTCCTGGTTTTAAGAAATATGTCTGTGAGATTTCTGCCCCCAGCCCAATATCAGGAAGGTGAATTGAATGTGTGGTGCTCATGGCCTTAAACATTATATTATTTTAAAATGTCCACAGCATGGAGTCTTTCTAGAGGCAAGAAGGGCGTTTCCATCCACCAGCTTTTATGAGGAGACTCCTCATAACAAACATGAAACTACCATGTTTCCTACATCATTGTTAATTAATTTACTGTAAGGTTTGACCGGCACTCTTTTAATTACGTCATCTCTATTTACCCTTTTCTTGTGCAATAGACACTCGACCACCACTTCTAACATTTACTTAACGGTAGTGGATGCAAATGCACATTCATTTGCATTTTCTTTTGTTAGTTTTCTGGAATTGATGTATACATTTGTTCTGAAATTGGATGGAAAGTTAACTGGTCTCCCAATTGCTGTGGATCATTTGCTGAACAGTTTTCTTTGGAACTACTCTGTAGCTAAGAAATAGTCCCTGTGAAAACTGTGCATCGAGTAATCAGCACCCTGTTCCTGGACAGAAACGTAAATGTAAAATATTTTGTGTGATTTTTAAATATTGTGAGTACAATAAGCAATACTCTATTCCCCTCCATTGTATTGGGTGGATACAAATGCGTATTAGGGCCATTGTAAGTTAAGTAATAATAATTGCAGAGTCGGGAGAGGGTGGTAAATTTAGCCAAACAAAACTCACACATTTACGGGAAAAACACTTGAATATTCTCTGCGATCTTAAAGTCATTTGTATTGACCCCAATACGATGTCGTAGTGGGATTCATAAATGTAAAAATATGTTGTTTTTTTTCTGTTATTTGTAATTTAGGTGAACTGACCCTTTAACAACACAAAGGTAGTATTTAATAACGTGTGTTTTGTGTATACTAAGGGTTTCGTGCTGCTGCATGTGGTGGAATATACAATGTTGAGGGTGTCCATGTACAGTAGATGGCCTCTGTAAAGGGTGTTTGCCTGTCCTTGAGTGTGCAGTGTATTGATCCATGTCATGGCACGGTCCCCTGCAGTCACTTGCTTTGTGTTGTTGGGTAGCATGATGAATGATGCTGAGTAGATTCTAAGTCAGCAATAATTACTGCTCTCTACACATCAGTGAGCGAAAGCCTGCAGTACGGGTCCCAAAAGTTGTAACAAGACAACTTAGAGCAAATCCATTAAAACATTGATTGTTGTTTTCACAGGCGGGCAGAAATCCGTTTCCCTAAGTTCCAACTAAGGAAATCCTACAGTTTAGAAAGCCTCTTGAGGAACTCTGGGGTATCATCAATTTTCTCAGACTCAGCCGACTTCTCAGGAATATCGCAGAAGACGTTAAAACTCATCAAGGTTAGAAGAAAACCAAATGTTCTTTTGTCAGAATGGATTACCATGAAACTATTAAGCATAAGCACTTAGTTGAGACCTTATTACACAATCAGAAATGTACCCGACATTGCTGAACTATACTTTTCATCTCATCTCGGTCTCTTTAATGTGCATATTCTCTCTCTTTGTTCTGTCTATCTCTGTTCTCTCACCACTCCTGTTTCTGTGCCATTACTCAGGCTCCTCATGAGGTTATGCTGGAGGTGGAAGAGACCAAGTCAGAAGATGGGGGGAGACCTGACATCATGCTGGACTTCTCTGTCCCCCCGAGAATTACGTTTAACAGACCGTTTATGTTCATAATCTATGACGATCTCACGGGGCTCGTCCTGCTCATGGGGAGAATTATCGATCCTACAGATGTCTAGACTACAGCATCACTTTTCCCTTTGTGCTCTTTTTCTCTTTTTCTATTGATATAATAATGCATTCACTTACATTTCCTAATTTGTGTTTTACCCAATAGTACGCATATCAATCTAGGGAAAGAAATGCATTTCCAGCACTTTAGCTGAAGTTGCAGTGTTTTGTTTTACCTCCAATTTTCCAAACATTACAGGATGATTTACAGTTTATTTCCTCGTTTATACAAAATGATGAAAGGACATTCAAATGGCAGTCATTTATCCCTATGACTCAATCTCTGCTATTCTTGCAAAAGAAACAACATAAAACACTTTTCTTCCATTACAAAAGCATTTTCTCTTTTGTCATTTTTTTCAAACCATTTCCTCCTTTAACATCTCTTTATTGCCCTTATGCAATTACAGGAAATTGTTTTGCAAGAACATCTCGGCTTATTCGCCAACACAAAAAGAAAACTCATAAAAAAATAGTGCTACATATTCACACTGCAGTACAGTTTAGTAGCTTTGAGACGTTAGCTCATTTTCACATCAGCATCCGACTTGTGGAGATGATATTGAGCTTGTGAGAAGATGATGAATAGAGGATAGTTTGATGAGTAGGACAACAAATCACAAGTCACAAGTAACAGAAATGTCAGCCTATTCATCAAGAAGGGTACAACTGGCTCCTTGAAAACTCCGGCTTTGTGAGCAAATAGGAAGAGCGTAGTAGACTAGGACAATTTTCAGGAAATCTGATTGTTGGAAGCATTTTTGAGGAAAAGTTGGCAAATCACATTTTCTGAAGCAGTTGGACATGCTGAAACCGAATATTTTGTCCAAAGTGCCCATCATGCCAAACTTAATACGTTTTGGTGTCATTTCAGAATAAAAAGTCATGGATCCAGTTGTCAATTTGAAGTGGTCTACTCCAGTGTCCTTTGATCTGTGCATCATCTGCCAAGAATCCAAATGTGATGTACTCTTTAATGCAACACCACAGGGCCTCACGTCTATGGAACAAGCAACTGCTGCAAGACAGAAGTTACGGGATTACAGGTACATGGAGGCAGTAGAGAGACTAGTATCAGCCTTTAAGACTGGCCCAAGGTGTACATCAACAATGGTGTGGCATAAATCAGGCTACTCCGATTACACACATAAAGGAAAAATTGAGAGATTAAAGAAACGTGACAAATCCCCATCAACAAGTTCTTCTCCTCAGACAGTTGATGCCTCACAATGTAGATCCTTAGGATTATGCAGCCACTCACAACCTATGGATTGGAAACTGTGCATGTTCTGTCAGGACACCAAGATTAAGCAAATACTTCTGCTATTAGCAGCAAGAACATAAGCAATCAAATTTTTTCAGCAGCAAAATATGTGGAACAGGTCAGTGTTTGTGTAGCAGGTGTCAATGATCTTATGGCAGGAGATGGGTGCTACCACCCAAATTGCTTAAAGAAGTTTCTGCGAGACACATCCAAGGCTGAAGTTGAAAACAGACATGTGGATCTTGCCATTATCTGGCTTGGACAGGAGTTGAGGGTTTCTGCAGATAAAGGTCATGTTTTGGAACTAGAACAAGTTTGGTTACGTTACAAAGAACATGCAAATGAAGCAGACATTAAAATCCCCAAATCCTTTCTGAGTCGTCGAGCAACATTTAAAGACAAACTATGTACCTTGCTCAATGATGTCTATGAATGTATTGTACTGCGTGACCAGGCTGTACCTGATAGACAAACAATACTCATCCCTGTCAAATTCAGCCATATCCCATTCTCTCAATGGGCATTACACAATCAGGAGTTTGATGAAGGATCCACTACTATCCCTGTCTTCAAGTCACAAGCAGAAGATGAATTTCTGTCTATGATCCATGTAGCACTGAAACTCAGATCAGATATATTGTCCCAACCTTCATACTCCGGTGTGGATGTCAGCGAAGAAGCTGCAATAGATTGTGTTCCACCCAGTGTTTATATGTTCATCCGCCTATTGTTAGGAGGCCAATCACTTCTAGAGGCAGATTCTGACAAACGGAATTATGATGAGGAAGAATCCCACAAAAGATCCAGGGTGCTTAGTATTGCACAGGATCTAGTGTTAGTGGGGGAAATAAAATGACCCCAAAAGCATGTTGGCCTTGGATCAACTCTGCACCAGGCTACTAGATCCAAACAAATTGTGGAGCTATTCCACAGTGCTGGTCACATTGTTAGCTACAGAGATATTCTCCGGATTGACACAGCATTATCCGAGAGCACTTTGGAAAACATGGGCCGTGAAAATGGAACTGTCATCCCACCTAACTTAGTGCAGGGAAGATTTATTCACTTCTCAGCAGACAACATTGATATCAATGATTCAACTCTAGATGGAAAAAACACTTTCCATTCCACTCAAGTCGCAGCTTGGCAGAGAGGACCACCTCCTGACAATTTGTTGAAGAACATAGAACTCTCACGACATGCTACTTTGAGTGTTCCAGAAGCAATGGAAGCTATCATTCCTGTCAACATCAACATGAATTTGAGAAATCCACTGATATAATAGTAACATATAATAATAACATAGTATTTGACGCAAATATTGTGGCTTTATCACCTTCCATTCAGAAGTTATGGGCATTTTATGTTTCTTTTGGCGGCATTTTGTTTTGTGCCAATTTCGGTACCAAAACGTCCAAATTTATTTTGCCAAACAAAATATTCGGTTTCAGCATGCCCAAATCCTTCAGAAAAAGTGGTTTGCCAACTTTTCCTCAAAAATGCCTCAAACACTTTAACCATCAACATATCACAGAAATGGTACCAGTCTATAGGGTCCACAGAGGTGAGGCGTGTCACTTCTTTTTTTATCAAGAACTTCCAAAAAGTTGTGACTACGCAACCAACAAGCCTAACTAGATGTACAAGGGTCTAAATGAGAGAAGTCCCAAGCTGAACCTTCTTTATTATTGACTTTATAACACTTTTAGTATATTTTTAATAAATAAGATGTGTCAGATTTAGAGACTACAGCTGTGATTCCAATTTTGTCATATACATATTTAATAAACATTTATCAGATCGGACTCAGTATTGGTAAAGGACTCGGATCAGGATTGACGGCCAAAAAAACTATGTCTCTCGAAATAATGTTCCCACAAAAGTACACTGCATTGTCAATTAGTTTTTGAGCGAAACGTATTTCGTACCGGATTACTTTGTTTTTCACAAATGTTTCCAATCAAAGTCTGAAGAAGTTGCATTTGGAGAAGGTTGGGGTGTATGGACTGGTCAAACAAACACAGGACTGTGTACCGTGTGAAACCTAAAGTCAACATTGTCTGTTTTTATGTGTCCGTTACTTGAATAATGTAACAAACATACTTATTTTAAGCTAGACCATGATGTTTTACTAAACCTAACCAAGTAGTTTAGTTGCATTTTTTATTTGTTTCAATTTATGACGTTAACCCGGTGTTTAAAACTACGACCGTAATCCGGTAGAAAATACGTTTACCTCAAAATGTAATTGAGATTATAGTTTTGTTGTATGGCAATGTCCTTTTGAAGGAGACAGTGTTGAAAAAACTTGATTGGGGCATCCCTAGTCTAAATATATAATTATACTGTACACTGTATCCAGCTGATTGTTGTATATTATAAAGTTAGTAAACAAGTGTTTGTATTGCAAGTTAGACATGAACCAGGTTATATTATGTTATTGTGTTGTTTTATAGTTTGGCTTTAAGCAAAATAAAGTTTTCTAAAGGAAATGCTGTCCTGCTATATACTGCATGCTTCCCTGCATACTGAACATATGTAATTTGATTACTTGGAGTATGTCATGATTCATTGTAACATGAAGGTGTGTGATACAATACATTTCAAACACATTTATAACAGACATTTTCAGAACAGCCTGGTATCTTAACAGTAGTTCATGTTGTGCTGAGTGAGTTGTGTTGCATCAGTGAAGACATTCTGGTCAGATATCTCTTAGCACGGGACAGAGAATAGGGGCTGGTCTTGGTTAATGTTTAATAAAAGTGTTCCAGAGCTCCGGTATATAATGGTAACGTTTCTGGAAAACTGTCTGCAGCAAAGAGGACATTGAAGGTAAGCATGACACTTATATATACTATACAACTTGAAACTTTAGATGTATTACATTAATTGGTAAAAATCAGGTTGAAAAGTTAAACTTTGAAGATAGGACATACTATGTAATCATTTGGAGGTGAAGAGCTGTTAAGAGGCTCAACCATATCAATGTATCCTGTTTTATTCAAAGACACCAGCTACTCTCCACTTGTCATTCCATTAAAAAAATAATTTCAAAAAGAGGTTAGCTACTATCACCTACTGCA
This sequence comes from Cottoperca gobio, assembly GCF_900634415.1. Classification (NCBI taxonomy): domain Eukaryota; kingdom Metazoa; phylum Chordata; class Actinopteri; order Perciformes; family Bovichtidae; genus Cottoperca; species Cottoperca gobio. Next base: position 16,509,950 of record NC_041378.1, on the reverse strand, counting down.
GTTGAGCCCAACTAACCTCCTCTGATGTTCCCTGGACAGGCTGTCAAGATGCGTGGGATTTTTGCTAGTTGTGCACTCTCTGCACTGCTGCTGGCTGCAGCCTGGGCAGACCACCACCACCACCACCACCACCAACACGGCTCTGATGTCTCTCACAGCCATGAGGGACAAATGAGCTGCCACAAGCTGTCCGCTCCCAATGCTGACTTTGCCTTTACCCTGTACAAAAGCCTTAGTGCTAACTCTGCTGCCGGAAAGAACATCTTCTTCTCGCCCCTGGGCATCTCCACTGCCCTGTCCATGCTGTCTACAGGTGCCGGTGGTGAAACCCACAGCCAACTGTTCTCCAGCTTGGGCTACGGCACCTTTAACCAGAATCAGGTCAATGAAGCGTACGAGCATCTTTTCCACATGATGGGACACAGCCAGGAGCAACAGCGGCTGGATGTTGGTAACGCCGTGGCCCTGCGCTCTGGCTTCAGTCCTCTGGAGAAGTTCCTGAAGGATGTCAAGCATTACTACTCTGCTGAGATCTTCAACGTTGACTTTACCAAACCCGCTGATGCTGCAGCTGAGATCAATAGATTCATTGCCAGCAAAACCCAGGACAAGATCAACGATATGGTGAAGGACCTGGCCCCTGAGATGGCCATGGTGCTGATTAACTTTGTCTACTTCAGAGGTAGGACACATGCCGATACACTTTGAAAGAGAGCATACAGATAGCCAGCTGCTTTGATGGACACACGTCTATGCTGATAGTTTAAGGAGTTCAAGCATGCCAAGAATATGTAAAAAGAACCACTCTGTAAGATATCAAAAGAAGACAATATATAACGCATATTGCAACATTATGATAATTTGAGTAACTACATTACCTTCCCTCTGCTCGTACAGGACAGTGGGAGAAACCCTTCGATGGTAACCACACACAAAAGGCAGACTTCAATGTGGACGAAAACACCAAGGTTCAGGTGGACATGATGGTGAGGACAGGTCGCTACGACTTCTATCAGGACGTCGACAACCACACCACCGTCATCATGCTGCCCTACAAGAGCAACACCTCCATGATGATCGTCCTCCCCGATGAAGGCAAGATGAAGGAGGTGGAGGGCTACATCAACAAGGACTACATCAAGCATTGGCATGACTCATTCTTCAGGAGGTAAGAGAGGAATTTTATTGTATTTTCAATCCTCTTCTTGACTGACGTAAAGCATGTTGTAGATACAGTAACAATTTAGTCATGTATAGGATCATAAGGAATGTCTTAGCGAGCGTTGGATTTTGATGCTGAATAGATGAGGTGTATTTTATTTGCTCAAAGTGTCCTTATTTAGTACAACTCAAGTTGAGTAAACAAGCTGTAAGTCAACTGGCATTCCAGTGATTATGACCCAGCTGCTCTTCTGTATTTCTCAGTTCTCTGGATGTGTATCTGCCAAAGTTCTCCATCTCTGCTGATGCTCCTCTGGACAGCGTCCTGAAAGAAATGGGCATAACCAACGCTTTTGCAGACAACGCTGATTTCTCTGGCATGTCTGACGAGGTCAAGCTCAAAGTCTCAAAGGTAGGATCAGCAAACATGCCCTCAGATGTTTGACTATTACTCATTGGGGTAATATACTGCAAAAACCCTTTGCTGGATAGAGTTTTTCAAGACCTGCATGCGTTCAACACTGACTGCCTCTTCTCTGTTCTTCCACAGGTATCCCACAAGGCCGTGCTGAGCGTGGATGAAAGAGGAACAGAGGCAGTCTCCGCCACCACTACTGAGATAATGCCTATGAGCATGCCTGAAACCATGAAACTCGACAGACCCTTCTTAGTCTTCATCCTGGAGCACTCGACGAAGAGCATCCTCTTCATGGGCAAGATCAGTGACCCCACAGCCATTTAAAGATGCTAAGGAAATGATGAGTGTTGCCTGTGTTACATTTTCACACTGTAGTAGGTTTTAGTAGCTACAGGACATGAGCTAATTTTTACATTAGCGTCTGAAAGCCCTGTAGAGACGTCACAAGAGCATTGGGGAATGATGAATGGAAGATAGTTTGATGAAAAAGACAACAAATCTATCAACAGAAATGTCAGTCTATTAATCTGCTTTCAGTCTGTCAGTGTGACACATTTATTACCATCTGTCATCTGAACCTGGCTAGGTGTATAAATATCGAAATGCATCATTATATATTGTATCCAGCTGACTGTTTTATATGATACAGATAATAAAAGCATTAGTGGACGTATCTCTTGAAGCATCTGCTTACACACTGGGCCAACGTGCTATTGTGCTATTGCTGTCTCAACATGTTGAAGTGAAGTGAAATAAAGACTTGTTATTAACAACTTGCATTTCGTTTTGTTTTTTTATCTTGAGTGGGTCCAAAGAAAAAAGATTCCAGTACGACATTATCAATTAATGCTGAATTATTAACAGAAGAAACCAACTGCTTTTTGAAATGAGGCCCTTTATATTTCCCTCAAAGGTCTCTGATATCTTGTGTATCATGGGATTTCTGTAATCATCCATCCATCCATCGTCTACCGCTTATCCGGGGTCGGGTCGCGGGGGCAGCAGCTCCAGTAAGGAACCCCAAACTTCCCTTCTCTGGTCCACAACCGCCAGCTCCAACTGGGGGATCCCGAGGCGTTCCCAGGCCAGTGAGGAGATATAATCTCTCCACCGAGTCCTGGGTCTTCCCCGGGGTCTCCTCCCAGCTGGACGTGCCTGGAACACCTCCCTAGGGAGGCGGCCAGGTGGCATCCTTACTAGATGCCTGAACCACCTCAACTAGCTCCTTTCAACGCAAAGGAGCAGCGGTTCTACTCCGAGTCTCTCATGGATGGCTGAGCTTCTCACCCTCTCTAAGGGAGACGCCACCCAACCTGAGAAAACCCATTTTGGCCGCGTGTACCCGTGATCTCATTCTGTCATGTCATGACCCAACCTTCATGATTCTGTAATCATGTGATGATTATTGTAAGTTCATACACATTTAATGCTACGCACCAGCGGTTCTTTATCCATGTTGTGTTCACCGACTTCGGTTGCATCAGTAAAGATGACCTTGCCAGGCTGAAAAAGAGGCTGGTCTTCGTTAATGTTTAATAGAACTGTCAGCTGACTCCCAGAGCTCCTGTATATAATGGGGAAGTTTCTTGCAAACTGTGTGCATTAAAGAGGACTTTGAAGGTAAGCATGGCACTTTATTGAAATATGCATACATTTTTATAAAACTTGAAACTTTAGATGTATTAGACTTATATTCATTGGTAAAATCAAGTTGGAAAGTGAAACGTTGAAGCCATGACATAATGTCTAATCATTTTCGAGGTGTAGAGCTGAGGCTCAACCATATCATTGTATCCTGTTTTATTCAAAGACACCAGCTACTCTCCACTTGTCAATTCTGTAAATAACTCATTTCAAAAAGAGGTTAGCAACTATCACCTACTGCGGTTGAACCCAACTAACTTCCTCTGATGTTCCCTGGACAGGCTGTCAAGATGCGCGGGATTTTTGCTAGTGCACTCTCATCACTGCTGCTGGCTGCGGCCTGGGCAGACCACCACCACGGCTCTAATGTCTCTCACAGCCATGAGGGAGAAATGAGCTGCCATAAGCTGTCCGCTCCCAATGCTGACTTTGCCTTTACCCTGTACAAAAGCCTTAGTGCCAACTCTGCTGCCGGAAAGAATATCTTCTTCTCGCCCCTGGGCATCTCCACTGCCCTGTCCATGCTGTCTACAGGTGCTGGTGGTGAAACCCACAGCCAACTGTTCTCCAGCTTGGGCTACGGCACCTTTAACCAGACTCAGGTCAATGAAGCGTACGAGCATCTTTTCCACATGATGGGACACAGCCAGGAGCATCAGCGGCTGGATGTTGGTAACGCCATGGCCCTGCGCTCTGGCTTCAGTCCTCTGGAGAAGTTCCTGAAGGATGTCAAGCATTACTACTCTGCTGAGATCTTCAACGTTGACTTTACCAACCCCACTGATGCTGCAGCTGAGATCAATAGATTCATTGCTAATAAAACCCAGGACAAGATCAACAATATGGTGAAGGACCTGGACACTGAGATGGCCATGGTGCTGATTAACTTTGTTTACTTTAAAGGTAAGAAGCAAGTTCAAGTCCATGTCTCATTGTGTAGTTTACTGACAGGCAAAGTCACAAAAGTTTACCAGTTTTAATGATGTATGATGAAGTATGATGATTAAGATGATGAGAGCAAACAAATGATAATAATAATTTGCACTAAAATATCTAAATGACTGTCATCTTCACCTCTCCACTGCCTCATACAGGACAGTGGAAGAAACCCTTCAACGGTGATATGACACGCAAGATGAACTTCCATGTGGACAAGACGACCAAAGTTCAGGTGGACATGATGATGAGGACGGGTTACTACAACACCTACTGGGACCTCGACAACCACACCACCGTCATCATGCTGCCCTACGAGGGCAACACTCACATGATGATCGTCCTGCCCAATGACGGCAAGATGAAGGAGGTGGAGGACTACATCAACAAGGACTACGTCAAGCACTGGCATGACTCAGTCTCAATGAAGTAAGAGGGATCTTTATTTTTCTAATCTTCATCCTCTAGTGATTGAGAAACTGTCTTTGATTTACAACAATTCAGCCAATGTGTTTATGATAAGGGAAGACAGTAGCATAGTCCGAAAGGACTTGTCTTGGGAACTGAAGGGTCTGCGGTTTAAGTCCCTGAATGGACCAAGTACGGAGTGACTGGTACTTGGAGGATTGCCAGTTCACCTCCTGGGCAATGCCTAGAGAAAGGCACCAAACCCCGATACTTCTTATTAACAACATAATATCTGTCCACTGCTTCTAACACTGGGATGGGTTAAATGCAGTCTGAAGTGTGCTTTGTAGATGTGTGATGATAAATCGAGGATCCTCCATTACCATTAGCACAGTTTAACTTAATTAAACAAGCTGTTATTTTACTGCATATTACAGTGATTGTGGTGCTGTTCTATGTTTCTTAGATATGTGAATTTGTTCCTGCCAAAGTTCTCCATCACTGCTGATGCTCCCCTGGAAAACTCACTGAAAGAAATGGGCATAACCAACGCTTTTGCAGACAACGCTGATTTCTCTGGCATGTCTGACGTCAAGCTCAAAGTTTCAAAGGTATGAGAGGAAAACCTCATCTTAGGTTTGTTATTAATTTAAGTTCCTATGAACCACATGGGAATATGCCTACCCCACTGCATGAGCAGTAGTTCAGGAACAACTGCAGCATAGAGACATAAACCTTCAGAGGATGCTGAAAAATACCCCAAAGCTTCTACATTTTTACAAGACCTACTCTGTGTTTTAAACTAGACTCTGACTGCCTCCCTTTTCCCTCCACAGGCATCCCACAAGGCTGTGCTGAGTGTCAATGAGATGGGAACAGAGGCAGCAGCCACCAGCATTATTGAGATGATATTTATGTCTAAGCCACGATCAGTCAGTATTGACAGACCTTTCTTAGTCTTCATCCTGGAGGACTTCACTGGGAGCATCCTCTTCATGGGCAAGATCACCAATCCCTTAGCCATGTAAAGATGCTAGGAAAATGATAATTATGATCACAGGTGTCATGAGGATTTCATCATAATCAAAATCACTGATTCTTCACTCATCATGTTGATATTGTAGCAGGAAATGTGCTTGCACATGTGTATCTGTCTTTGCAGGCAAGTTTTTACTGGTCTCAAAATAGAAGTAATTCTACAAAGGTATCATTATTTTTGTTGACGTAAATGAAAAGTGGAGCTGCGACAATTAATCAGTTGATTAGACAAATTAAAGATTAAAATAAATTAATGAGCAACTATTTTGATAATCGATTCATATTTTTAATCAACTGTCAAGCATACATTTGAAACGTGATGGAATGCTACATGCTGATGCTAAGCTTAGTATGGCTGAGGCTGAGTCATTGGAGTTTCTCTAGTTGGTCACACCGAGGCCATTCCAAAATAGTGAAACACAAAGTTACAATAAAAGATACACATAAAGTGCTAAAGTTGTAGTTTCCTGTGAGCTTTAATAACTTGATAAGATATAAAATAGAATGAAAATGGTTTATGATACACTTCTGATAGACAGTGAGACAAGTTTCAATGAAAAGGTCTTATGCTTTAGGGTAGTGAGTATAGGTTCTTGCTTAATGTCAGTCCAGAAGCAACATGACTTCAGAGGGAATATGCAGAGGTATTTGAGGTCATTATGTTCTCCAGTATGTTCTCCAATAATCACAAGACCTCCTTCCTATTTAACAGTCCAGCATGTTCAATGACTGCACCAGATATTGCATATATTTACAAAAAATCACTACAGTAGGCTTGTACTTAACATTACAGCTAAGTGTTTGGCAAACAATGTCTGTTGTTTGTTATGTTTTTGACATTGCAGGTTGATATTGGTTTTCTCGTAAAACTTGAGCTTGAGTTGAATTATCCATCACAGTGTCATCAAGTCTTATTTATTATTACCTTATTGCTATAAGTTAATGCAGTGCTTTTCCAATTATTCTGCACTTCACACAGTTCCCAAACCTTATAAAACATCAAATTCAAGGACTTTCAAGGCCCAATCCCCTCAAATTCAAGAACCCAACACAACATAGTTTGAGAGACAAATCAAGGTTAATTACTGTTACAACACTGCAAACTCTTTTGAATGAGAACTAGTTTTTGTCCGTCGCACTTTTTTGAGGCACGTACATGTGAAACAATGGCGCAACTGCAGGAGACACATGCAGACAACGGAACGTAGCCTGTTTACTAACGTCCTGTTTTCAAACTTTTTTCAAAAACTTTGGAGGACTTGATTTCCCCCCCTCAAATTCACAAACTTACAAGGATTTAAAGGACCCATGGGATTCATGATTTATTCTGCATTGACATAACAAGATGTAACTTGATGTTCAATGTAATAGATTGCACAATTCAAGCAAGTCTGCTAATGCATCTTCATGGAGCACAGAAATGAATGGAAAGCCGTGTTTGAATTGAATGGTAGGAAAAATACATCCAAAAATAGGACACTGAATAACGTCCATTAAATTATAGTGCATGATGTTTTGGTCATAACAATAAAACTTGCAAAAACACTGGTGTGGTCCTTTCGTATGGGCCGTATATAGAACAACATTCGTTTCTAGAATTCAATGCTCAGTCCTCAACAGTACCTGTTTATGTACAGCAGACTGGACAGATTTCTAAAGAGCTGCCCACTCAGCTTTCTAATTCAGACACTTCTTACTCATGTCCTTCGCAGAAATCAATGTGTGTGGGTGCTGACAGGGGAACAAAGTCTATGTGTACTGATTGTGAAAACACTCCAGCAGCAACTCCTCTGTTGACAGGTCAAAGGACGAGTCGTGTGAGGCTGATGGCCATCTGGTTACACATCCTCTCTCTGCTGTATCATCCAAATATAGGCGGGGCATCAGGCAGGCATCAGGAAGGATAAGATTATTTAATCATATTTAAATATTTTGTATCTATTTGTTATGTATTTGATGTCATGTTGCACAGAAAAATGTAAGCTATTTAATTTTTTTAGGGCACTCCTTTATTATCTTTTAAATGTAAAAGGTGTACATGTTTAATGCAGAATCACCAATTCATTGTTTGGTCTATAAAATATTTGAAGACTGAAAAATGCTGCAACCAACAGTCCAACACTCAAAGATCTTCAATCTGACCAAAGAGCAAGGAGTCTCTGTATGTGTGTCCTTGTTCTTGCCAACCTGTGAGCTCTTGAGATGTACGAGAAATATTTATTAGCGGTGTGTTATATCTATATAGCATAGTATATTGAGAGGGGAGCCCTATTAACTGTTACACCACCGAACAGCATGCTGGGTACAGCTCGCTCTCCGTCGCTCGCTACATTACATTCAAGAACAGAGAAAGAAAGAGAATCTATCAGTGTGTAGATCTTCTTTCATGTGTATTTGTGTGCATTAATAGATCCCAGGAGGAGTAGCCACCACATCAGCTCATATGAACAATAAACCACTAGCAGATGTACTGTTTAACTACATGTTCGGATGCTAACAATTACATTTTGCTAGGAGCTTTGATTTTGCAGAGAGGAAAACTTAGTAGAGAGCAGATTTGACGTTGAGCAGCATCTTAAGTAGTAGTAACAGGCATTAAGCTAGCACTGCAACAGATTCATCAATGCACTCACATCATGTTAACACTGTTAGCACCGTTAGCTGCTAGCCGCTGAGTCAGCCATCCCTATGAGAGCAGTGTAGAGGCAAACCCTCAATCATAGTGTGCTCTAAATTTCGTATTTATCGCCTTTATTGAAATTATCTGCATTAGTCGAGCACACAACGTCACTTGCAGTCCAACCCCATTTATTCTTCATCTCTAGTGTAATTGTATAAAAGCAGAAACCCAGTAGAACACAATGTTTAACACAAAAACCTGGTGCATGCTGCCGGGATGCTACAATATAAAGTGGCTGATAATATTGCTATGGAGTTAACATATGTCTTGTGTTAAATATTCCTTTTTTGCACAAATGTGTCTCTTTGCAGTTTTATTCTGCACTGTAGACTGCCCTTGCTCTGAAAAACATCACAAACTCAACATAATTTCTGAGCCTTTGCACAAAGATGTGTTCATTAGTGTCGAGCTCTACGACTCACTCTTCTACTCTTGAAAATCTCTCAGATCTCTCTGCTTTGGTTATTATTCCTACCTGAAGAAGATCAAATGCATGATACGCATGCAAATAATGACATGATGTGACACATTGTGAAGTGGGCATCTATAATGCATGTACCGTCAAGTTGTGTGTGTGCGAGTCCCAACGCCAGTTATTTTAGTCTGCCGCTCTCACACGGCTCATTCTGTAGGATAGGTGACAGGAGGAGAAACGGCATCTCGCTGCAGTGAGACTGACAGACAGACATGAGCAGGGAAAATATACATATATATAAATACGTTATTGATAAGATAATAAGATGTTAAGATAACCCGATTTTCTTAGGTTCATTACACATTGTATATTCCAGTGTTCAACATGCATGACATGTCAGGTTCTGCTTTAAAAAGTCTGTTTGTTCACATATCAGCTGTCGTATGCTGTGATCTGAATTATGGTGTTAGGTTTCCTTTTTATTTTGGTGTAAAGAGCCTCAAAAACTAATATGATTACGTTCCCTGTAACTTTACGTGAAGCTGCTTTAAACAATATTTTTATATTAAAATGGGTCACATGACTAAGTCTATGGTAAAATGATCATTCAAAGTAACAAAGCCACAGATAATTATCACCTGAGTCCACAGCTCCATGGAGCTCCAGCAGCAGCAGGGAGCTGTTTTTGGCCAAAAATCTCTGACAAACTCTCTGCTGTGCCTGCCCGGCACCAAACGGCAGACGAAGGCAGTGACCAGCTGGTGAACATAGTGGAGCATTAAAGAGTCATGAGTAGGTGGAGACTAAACCAGAGCTAAAAGGAGAATTTATATTGGACTTCAAATGAATGCTAATGTGGCTCTGCAGCTACTGAAGGTGTAAATAAGCAACTGCTTGCCAACACGTTTGCCATACCAGCTAAAATATTTATGATATTGCCATTTTGTGTTTAATGTTTCCATTGGACCCAAGTGACCAAACACTAAGTTAAAGGGATAGTTCAAATTGCTTGAAGTGGGGTTATATGACGTACTTATCCATAGTCAGTGTTTTTCTTTCTTACAGACGTCTCGGTGCGGCTATTTGGCTATTTGCGAGTTTGGATGAAGTTACTCTCACCTGCACAAATGTACTACACTAAAGAAACAAGCACCACAAAGCTCAAATAACCAGACAGAAATCATTAAGACTGACCAAGATGACGTCATTTAAAACACAAAGTGTCACAGTCAGTGAAGATAGATGTTGTTAAGACATTTTCTGATGACCACAGCACCATTCTCCAGACGTTTAATCATTACATGATGAGATAAAGTGGAAACAGTTGACTTGTGAAGATTAAATTACATTTCATCAGGAATCTGAGGACCAATGAGAGGAGAGACTGCATCCTGCTTGTCAGTGCAATGTTTTTCATGTATTCCCCTCGTTAACAGAGGTGAAGAAACAACAGTCCAACTTAGGTAGCCTAGCAACTGCACTGAAACACAGAGGCAGTTGGCTCTGGCTGTCAGGAACATATCTCTAAGTATTTTCTTTATGATTCTACTTTTCCCCGCTTGAACTTCTCAATTATAGATTAAGTTACAAATATTAGGGCTATGACTGTTTAGAGACTTTCATTCCCTCTCTGTCATTATTTCAGAAATCCTCCTTGGAGGGAAAAGTATGATTTCAAAGCAACACTGGAGATGTTCTTTATATAAACCATGAAACAGTTTGAATAAACTAAGATTAGATAAACCTTGTTGAGCCAGAAAAGTACATCATAACTACATCAAGCAGACACAAAATAACACACACAAGCAAAAGCTTGTTATCAAAATATTTGGATAATTAAGATATAAAAAAAGTCTTATACAGTAGACAGATTAAAATGCTAAATAAAATACAGTTCGTAGAAGTTGGGGCGTTTAAGATCACATTTCTACAACGTCCAAATGGTAGAAGTGAAATCATTCTTGAGGTGGTGCTGTATTTTCAGCGTCTGTTTATAGTGTGGAAAAAAAGGGCATAACTTGTTTTCACTCCGCAGGACACACACACACACACACACACACACACACACACACACACACACACACACACACACACACACACACACACACACACACACACACACACACACACACACACACACACCAGTAGGTGGCACTGTTGTGTCACAGGAACAGAGCGGGGGTCCTTGCACCTTACCATTGTTCACTTAGTGTTCAACTCATTTGAGTTTGTAATTTAGTCCAAAATTAAAGCACAGCCGCTCCTCCATTCATTGCTCTACTTTGCACATCAAAGTCAAATGAGTTGAATGCTTGGAAGGTCATGGAAAAGGCTTTTTCTCCTATCAACTGTTATCATCTGTGTGCTAGCTGCGCAACAGTCTCAGCCAGGGAAAACACATTAAACGGGGAATCTATCCAAAAAAGAGAGCAGACTTTCTTTTCTTTTTTCAAACAACTTGGCCAGTTTAAACAGCCGGAAAAAAAAGCCAAAGCTTTAATCTATCTCTGTGGAAGAAACAACGTGGGCTTCTATCACAGATTAACACACATTTATTTTTGCAGTATCCAATGAGATAGGGTTATTTATTTACACAAATCTAGAGCTCCAAGATCAGAGCGAGGAGAGTTTAAAATTCAGTTTTAGGGGTGTGTTTCTCGGCAAGAGACACCCCAGGAGAGCCAAAAACGCTTCTTCAAACAGGCTTTGCCATTGTTATCCGCCATGAGGGCAGTGACACATTAAGAACAATACTCAATAGTTCCCTGTTACACAAGTGTCAATGATGAAATTTCACTGAGTAGGAAGTGGCTTAGACCGAAACATACTGAACGTCTGGGTATAACCGCGTTGAATGTGCATCAAAGCCAGCACAGAAGAAGAGGCAGGAGCTAGGTTGACAGAAGGAGGCTGCTCCTGCATCAAAGACGAACAAAAACTGATAATGTTTATTATTTATGTCTGCTGAGGCCACACAGTGTATAGATGTATGTCGAGAAATCCAACACCTTTCATGTTGAAGCCTCTACGGCAGAGAGGGGATAAACTCACAAGAAAGTGAACTAAAAATGTTTGTATGCACATTTGGGTGTGATGTTTTGTTACAGTAACTCATGCTGACAGTCCAAAGCGTATCCACTCACTAACTGCGCTGACCTGTGTCGAGCCCACACACAAACACACACTGCTGTTACTGTGTGTAAAGCCACCCTGAGTGGCGATGGCTGCCGTCTCGATGTGTTTGAACGCGTTGTTCAACGCCATGACCCTAAAATCTGAGCGCGCTTTTGCTGTTGACAAATAGGATTAGACGTAACACGTTTCAACAGAGAACCCGCTGTGTTCGAGGATTGACTGCCTCTCTATCTCAGTTGTACTGTATCAAACCAGGTCAGTGGTAAGACAGCAGCTGCGTTTCATTATTATTCCCCTGTCATATCGCATCAACCTGCAGAAACACACGGCTCTCCCCGGGTTTTGGATTCATGTGTTGACTGTTTTTTCTTTTTACACCTGCAGCTTTACGGTGCATGGCTGATCCATCAAATCTAATGCGTGGTGAAATTGCTGCTGGCCTGTTAGAGACATCCATGCACACACCCAAACACCCACACACACACACACACACACACACACACACACACACACACACACACACACACACACACACACACACACACACACACACACAGAGATATATACCACTCCACCACCTATGACCTGTCTGACATAAGCAATCAGTAAAGATTTACAGATCATAAAAGATACACTGCAGATGTTGACATAAGCAAATAACCTTTCCCTCCATGGAGTGTTGTGATGCGCATCGCTGTGCCTGTAGAGCTGAAACCTGTTGAATTATTTGGTAGAAAACATTTGAAAGAATATCATCAAGTACTAATGAAAACAGCAGCACATTAGGAGCATTGAGCACTGATTAAAATCCTGTTAAAAACACACACAAAACCGCAGGACTCACTGTGGCAAAAGATCAGAGTTGTTGCTCCAAGTGGGAACAAATCAGGAATAAGTTCCAGTTAACAAACAGTCAACAAGTATTTGCTCTATGTCAATAACTATATAGTTAATAATGATAAAGTTACTTGAGCAAAGACACCGTTTTAATCAACCAGATCCGAACAACAAGTAAATATTTGACCACATACGTCATTTGTTCCTTCACTCTAATACCACCCACAGGAGCATTTCCAAAATTAGCCCCCTTACGGGTGGCAGGAGATCAACCCGTAACAATGGCAGTTTTAAACACGTAGTTAATGTTTGAAATGGTTGCAGTTTGATGAGGTTTAGACAACAAAATAACTTGGTTAGGTTTAGGAAAACATTGTTTTTGGGGTTTAAGTAAGCACGTTTGTCACGTAACTAGAGTTATGTAGCCTACGTAAATGTTAAACGTTAACAAAACACACAATAAAGTGCAAAACATATAATTGTATTATTACATATATAATGTAAATATAATTATTCCATTTCATATTATGCACTATATTTATAATATTATTACATTGTAATATATATAATAAGCATTGGATTGGACTGGATTGCGTACCACAGTGACTCATTAATCCTCTAACAGTTGTGCCTCAATGTCTTCTGCTGTTTCATCAATTTGCCTAGTTATGGTGCCGACAGAGGAACCTGTGCTACCTTTTTAACTGCCGCCTCTCCTAAAAGTTCAGGGCAAATGTCCTTAGCAGCGGGCAGGATCAACTCTTAAAGGGCTTCTTAGCTTTAGCGATGCGGTTAGCCACGAAGAATGATGCTCTCAGTGCAGACACATTTAATGAAGTGGTGACCTACAATAATTGCTTTTGTCCTTCGTGTTCAAGTTTTTTTCTTTCAAAAAACATTAAAGGCCTATGTTTTAATGCAGGGTGCTTGGTCTCCATGTGGCGAAGCAGTTTTGAAGGTGTCAGGGTTGGTTGGAGAAGGTCGCCACATATTATACAGAGCGGGCTTGGAGTGTGTGAATCACCTGATGCAATGAATCTGTACTTTAAGTAGGACTCTTGGTATTTTCTTTTAAATGCAGCTTTCATTTTGTTGGTAGTGTTGGAGTCTTCTGCTGTCTCATCATTGGGTCTTTCTCCCATTTCAAAGAAGCTTTCCAGCTAAGCTTGTTTTTTTCTCATGTAGCTTGTGGGCTTATAGGTGCATGAAATAAACTGCAACTGAGACAAGTGCCAGAAAGAGGTGCGGATGGAAGTGGTTATCATGAGCTAAATAGCACACATATTAAGAATGATCTTTACTTCCTTGTTATGCACATATTAATACATAAAGTGATACTATTTATATATATTTATATACCTCAGGTCTCAAATTTTTACAATTAACTTTCATGAACTGAAAACACACCGTGAGAGGGATAAAGTTCAAAGACAAAAACACAGACAACTCCAAAAAACAGCTATTTACACAGTGCCATAGATATGCATTGCTACGCTATTGACAGGTCGCTGTGGTTGCAACTTTACAATCACAGGGTACCTATGCTACCTGAACCATACCCGGTTTTATCGTCTATTTCGTTCTAAATGGGACCATATATCACAAAATGAACACCAGCTGTATTGAAGAACACTTGAAACTTGAGACCATAAACGCATTAGAAAAATGTTTACTGAGATAATCAATCAAGTAATTAGTATCATAGACTTCTATATAATCTTTTTGCAAGCAGTGGAGTCGCCCCCTGATGGCCTAATGGCAACATTCTGGTGCATGTTTGGGGTCTATAACCTTCAGTGGTGGATGCTGCCTCTTTGTCCCACCACAGCGTCACTCTGTGCTTTAGTGATAGACCCAAGGCCATCAACACATCCGCTCAGAAACCTATAAGGTGAGGTCAGGTCACATCTATTAATTTTTTCTCCTGTAAACAGTATGCCCTCTAGTGGCTGTTATATAGCATCTAAAGGTAACATGAATAATGAAAGACTTGCTTCACTCTGCACCTGCAGTAAACTGTTACATTACAAGTGCACTGCTGTGTCCTGAGACACACTGAGGCAATATACACCGAGATGCAGAGCTGTAAAAGACTGCAGTAGCTGATTTGAACCTCTACACACTGAATGTAAGCGAGTGCAGCTTTGACTCTGCAGTGTATCTACAAAACAACAAAAACAAATGCTCAGTGTGCCTTGAGATTCAGATGAAATGCTGAAAAAGTAGGTGTCAAACAAGATAGTGTCATCACTGTCTTTCCTCAAGAAAACAGTAAAAAACAGTATCTGAATTGTGTGCTGCCTCGAAGGTAGCTGCAGTTGAGTCCTGCTCCTACACTTTTAAAACATTTGGGTTTCAAAAGGGTTCTTCCTGAAGGGCTGAGGTTCTACAGAGAACCTTTTGCTTCTGTGAAACTGTGATTCTCAACCATAAGTGTTGTGGGTTACACTGGACCACATCAGCCCGGCTCTTTAAAGAGCCTCTCAAACCCTAAGGCCCAGGATATGATTCCCATAAATGCAGGCTAACATGTTACAACCAGTACAACCAACCAATGTTAGTGGCAGTGACGTGCGGTGAGGTTCATGGCTGATGAGGCACTGACTCTTTCAGAGTCAGATTTACAAATATATGAACCCAACTGAGTAGCTTATTCACCATTTTTTTGGCAGCATGAACAATAACTGCTAGTTATTTTTCATATCTCATATCAGCATTCTTTCTACACACACAGGTAAGGCACATATTTGGCCAAAAAAGAAGCTACATTTATAGCGGCTCAGAGAGAGGTATTTGCTCTGCACCCTCCATGTGATCTAAATTTGCCATCACAATTCCACAATTCATTCTCCTTCAATACAAATTAAAGTACAGAGTGGTGTGCCAAAGTTCAATTTTCAACATTAATCGAAATATTCAGTTATTTTCAAAAGCTCCGTTGCTTTGATTCATTTTAATACAGACTGTTCAACAAAAGGATAATCAAAAAAAACAAAATAATAACAAAATAAACTTTATTCAAGGTCAACATTTAGTTTTTAATATAAATACTGGATTGTTTTCTCTTAGTCAGATCCCATTTTCAATAAAATTATGGTCTTACCTTTACTTGTAAAATCAGTCGGAGAAAAAAACTAAACAAAACGGACTGCTACAGTGCACTTGACTTGACTGATGTTAGCTAGCTTGTTGGCGCCTACCGTCAGCAGCAACAAGTTATTATTTATTTTTTATTTTCATGATGGCAGGTGAGGCTTTGCCTCCCCTGACCACACGTCCCTGGTTAGTGGGTTAACCATGGTATACAATAAATGGGATACAATAATTTTTTGCCTTATCTGTAGAATACAATATGGTTCGAAATCGAAATCCTTGGAATATAAAATGATTCTCTGTAGAACCCCATGGGTGGGTTCATGTTAGCACCACATTAGAGGGTGGAAAGGTTCTGGATAGATCTCCCACAGATGGTTCTAGGTATAACCCTTTTATTTTGGGGTTCTTTTGAACAGTTCCAGCTGGAATCTTTATAAAAGGAAAGCATATATAGGACCATATAGGGTTCTTCGGCTTGTTCCCATTGAAGAACCTTATAAGGTCCTAGTTATTGAGCGAGGCAGTGACGTGATGAATAGACAAAATTGATCTTGTTACCGTGGCTTAGAGTGGACTATAATCAAGATGAATGTTTGTTTTTGATTGCTTATATGGTCGAAAACTCTAAGATAAAGCTGAGTTTTTGACAGCAGGGTAAACTCTGGTAGACGGAGTGACATAGAGAATGAGAGAGAGACAGAGAGAATCAATGGATCATCTATTATGTCCAGTGCTTAATGAAAAGGCTCTGCTGCAGATGAAATAAAGTGCTGCCAAAAGGAAGTCTTCAGAGGCCTTCTCTGCCTTTAGCTTGATGTTATGATCAGTTTAATACTCGGCCTGCTTGTCCTCCACTATTGATCGGCTGCTTAATGGCTTTTCTTGCACAAGCATCATTCAAACACTTTATTTCTGTTATTTTTCTTGTCTTCGATTCTTTCTGACACTTATCCATTAAAATACTGTAGCTATCTATCTAAAATTGCTGTACTGTTCAATCTATCTATATATCCAGCTATCTATGTAAAAAAGTACAAGTATATTGACACCCCTTTCCATATTATTTTACTTTAACTTTTGGTCTGTGGCTATTTTTCTTGGTTATGATGAGGCCCCTTCAACCCTGTCTCTGAAGAAATCTGGTTAATTAGAACAAAATATTGATATTTATGAAGACATGTAAGGAGATGGAGCCAGAGCAGGGGGACAACGAACTTGTAGAAACAGATTCCAGCTGGGGATTGTAATAGGTAATCAGTACCTTCCCCGCCACATGGGGATAACCAGCTGTAGCTCATCTCCAATCAGCCCAGCACGCGTTGAAAGGCTCCTCTCCATCCCCAGTCAGGGATAGGAAGGTGATTGAAGGTGCTGTAGGCGGTCCCTCTCAGTCCAGTGAAAGACAACATAATGGTACAATATGTAAGTATGCCAGAATTTAAACTTAACACATTAAAACAACGGATGCTGTGTGTGTTTCCATGACATTTTATATTTTATTGACTCAATAAAGTCAAAGTACCATTACATGTGTATGCATCAGGTTTGGAAGAAAGTCGAATTTTAGACTGGCTGACACCATTTAACTATATTATTCAGGGGCCCACATTTTCAGAACGTTAAGGGCTTGGGGGGGGCAGACATTTCCCTGAGCTATTATTCTTGGGGGCGGGGGGTAAATTGACCGACTCTGGCTTTATGACCACTTTCTCTTTTGCTAATTTGTGTTTCTTGGGTAGTATTTTTGATATAATCTCCAGATATTACACATATTTTTCTGCTATACGAAGAATATGAAAAGCATATACTCCTCACAGCCACATTCTGTTGATAACAATTGTGTCGAGTATCACGTAGTGATATTTGTGTTTTGGTAAAACAGCACCCCTGCCAGCACATCAGTAACCGTTCATCCAGAGAGTGCTACTGCAGTATGGGAGAATAATACTTTAACAAGTGTTCTTTGGTGGATTATGTGTTTGTTGAATTACAGGAGATGGTTGGACAGATTTAGAAAGTAAATGTAATGTTATCGACACATTTGCTCTGTAATTAGAGCATCATTGTTATTACCTTGATGTTTTTATTGCAGAAGATTTGTATACATTTCTCGCTTTCCCCCTGAATGTCTCTCACTGCTGCTCCGGGCACTTTTACCGTAGCGGTACGGATAAACATCTAACATGTCTCAATTTTTAAAAAGAAAACATACAGAGACTTCCCATAGTAGACGTTAGCAGGCGTGTCAATGAGTGTATGAAGCACATGTGCTATCCATAGTGTCTATAGCGCATGCACTAACCAAAGTCGGGCCGGGCGGACCAGGTGTGTCGAGATAATCAAAACTCAGACATACAGACAGACACGTCTGTCATTTTCAACAGAATGCGAGGAGGTAACAGTCAACTTTATGTCGAAGACATCTTTGTAGTGTGTTGCAGGGATATCTACAGAAATTAGCATGCTAGCTGACTAGCACCGGCCATTTCTGTCTTGTTATACCACTTGAAAGATACGCTTCTTGTGTGTACACCGTGATGGCAAGCATGATCCTACAAGCCGGGTGAGGGCCCCAGGGGTCACACTATATTACTGGCTGGAATTGTGGCTGGAAGTTACCTGGGCCTTTTGTGATAGGAAGAGACTGCTTGCTGTTTGCCCGTTAATGGAGTTGTTGAATCTGCCCTGGAGGAAAAAAGAGGGTAAGCCAACAAAACCATAAGATCCTCCCGACCTACTCTCTTGCGTGCCGTCCTGTCTACGGAATCACCCACTGAGTTGGAGTCGTTTGCAACCCCAACATGATAGAGCTGACTCAAGTGAGGTCTTCTCTGAATTCCCTTCCATACCACCAAGTAACTCCATCGAGCACAGCAATTTGTTACCGCCCAGAGAGAGGACCCAAACCTAGCCCAGACCGTGAGATGAGATGTACAAAGCACTATGTAGGCCACGGGTCGGGAACCTATGGCTCTTTTGAATACGCCATATGGCTTGCAGACAATTTAGAGCTCTGTTTCACGAAGGGCGGGGCTTCGCTCCCGACACAAACAAACGTGCGCACACAAATACAGTCAGAGACAGAGCGGAGGAAAGGAGAGGAGTGAAAAAAAAATATCCATGCAAGCCCCCCCCCTGTCACACGGACCTCTATCACCTTCTTACAAGGAACGATGGGATCCTACACAAACACACAATTTGACAAAATTGGAACAGTTTTGGTTATCAGCTTTTTCAGCTGATGCCCTCTAGGAGGCACTATAGGACCTTGCTCTCCAAATCATCATGTTTTAAAAATAATTTTTTAGATAAATGGAAATCTCTTTCTTTAATATAGCATGGTAATATTATCAAGATGGTAGTACTTCCTACATTCATTTTTGTTTTTTTCAGAACGTCCCCATTTCTTTTCCCACGTCCTTCTTTAAGATAATAGACTCCATCGATGTGCCCTTTATCTGGGCTAACAAGCCCCTCCGCATCTCCAAGGCACACTTACAGCCCACGGCTGAAGTTGGCCTGGGCCCTTCTGTCTTCTAACATTATTATTAGGCATCTAATCCCAATAATGGCCTGAGATTGAGTCTTGTAAAGCAGTATTACTTATTGGAGTGTCTTTAACTGCTATTTTATTTTCTAACCCAAATTTACATATCAAACAACTGAAGGATGACGTTATTTTGCGTAACTCATTTTAGATTTAAAGCAATTGAAGGTTAAGCTGAGTCTATCAGAATTGTCCATTTTTGCTACTATATGTCAGACCTGTTTCAGCTTGATAGACGTTTTCTTTTACTATTACTATTAAGGATCTCTACATGTGTCACAATCTGTTTCTCTTCTTATGTGCTGCACCTCTGTATTGTTCCACTCACCCCGCCTCCACCTCACCAGCCAGTTACTCCCACCTCATCAGCTCACCTGGGCTCCAGCTGCATCTCATCTTCAATCAAGCCAGTATGTAAGCCTCTCATTCTTTGCCTGGTTCGTCTATTTGGACTTTTTATTAACCTTGTGCTGAGTGTCTGTCCTGCCTTGTACCTGCCAAGCTTCAACATTAAACGTCATTTGAAACTGTTCCTGGTTTACTGTGTGCTGCATTTGGGTCTAAACACTGTGACAACATTAACAACCATTTTGCATCTTTTTTGCTCAACTTCAGGTGAAATTTAATGTCCCTCTTGGTAACTTTTTTTGATATCTGCAAATTAGAAATTTTGTCAGGCAGTCTTTACCTCAATTTGATATGATGCCCAAACAACACAACTTTATTAACTAGCATACATACCTCTATACATTTATTTTCAGTCTTTTTTTCTTCTTCTGGGAACTCCTTCTCCAAACATTAAAGAGACATGGATAAAGGATACAGCTGAGGAGATTTCAAATGAGTTATCGTCGGAAGAGTTAGATAGGATCAAAGGAATGCTAGATTTAAACTTTTTCAGTTTTAAAATGATATAGCTTCACTTTTCCAAGACAAACTAAACAGAATCTTTTCTTATTTCTCTGTTACCTGTGATAAGTGTGAGTCAGGTGACTGGACTTTAGGTCATCTTTTCTGGTCTTGGCATAAACTCAAGAGTGTCCGGAATGATATTTTTTTATTTGTACATATACAGTAAACAGCTAATCTATTGTGATATTACACTGTAGGCTATCGCAATCATCATCTAAGTGACATGCATGTAAAAAGAAATCTCTGCAAACTGGCTATTTGTTTTACATTGTCAAGTCTAGTTGTTTTTTATCTTTTGTGTTATAAAAAAAGGAAAATAATACTTAAACATGTATTTAAAGAGAACTGTTCTCCATTGCAATAAATACTCTGAACACTTCCACTAACCATGACAGATGTTCTGCATATTTAGCAATTTTGTAAATATTGTCTGTGAATTTCGTCTTGTGGTAATATATGAAAATGTCTGTTGTGTTAGTCATGTGTCTAATCTGATGTTGATATTTCTCTAAATGTGATGTTACTGACATTGCTCTAATGAGTTTACCCAACGTGCTGTACGGAAAGCAAATTGCACAAACCTTGTGTGGTCATTAATAATAAATGTTTGAATGAATGATTGAAAATGATTTCTCTTGAGATTTCTGAGCTGTTTATCTGTCATAAGTTAAATGCTGATTGTTGCTTATTTGGTCATGAATATTAAATTCTATAGAGTAATTCTTAAGTTTTGAAACCAAGTTTTCAGGGGCTTTAAGTTAGCATTATTGTTTTCAACCAAGACAAGAATATGTTCCTAACTTAAAGCACAATAATTGTTCTTAGTTGTCAAGTGCAGATATAGTAGTGAAAACAAATAGGAACAAATGTTCTGTCATAATGTAAGTTTCAGGAAACAGTGTTTGCTCTTGTTTCAATCAGTGGAAATTACCTAAACACGTCCCATATCTAAACAACAGTTGTGTTTTGAAACAAACTAGATGGTTAGGTTTAGGAAAAGTTCATGGTTTGCGTTGAAATAAGTATGTTTGTCACGTAACTTCAGGTTATGTATTTAAGTTAATTATGTTAAGTAAATTAACTTTAGAACATAAAAATAATTCAACGTTGATATTTGCTTTCACACAGGACACAAACAGCGGTCAAAGTCCTGTGTTTGTATGACCCATCTATCCACCTTGACCTTTCTACCTATGCGGATTTGGTCGCTTTCCATTATGTCACCTGACTTTCTCATTTGCTCCCGTCATAACTACTAAGTCCACGAGAGGCTGCCGCCTAAACAACATAAATATGAGTTTTAATAAGATGCTTCCTTTTCTGGGGAGGATGGTCTGGTCTGGTCTATTCATCCTGCAATGAAGTTACTGTATACAATGTTTCCAACTTTCTGACAAGTTTGCTAGATTCCTGCAGCCAGATTAAAAACATATCAAGAAATCTTTCTAAAAGGAATGGAGGTGTTATGAGAATTTACTGTAAATGCCCATGGGTTTTGATGGGTATTCAACAATCACACATGGTTGGATTGTCCATAAACCTTTGGCCACATCCATTCATTCATCCATATTCATCCATCCATTCATCCAGCCATCTCTTGTGACTCAAATTTATGAGTAGATGTCGCAGAGTATATTAATATATATGTCTATTACCCATATATCAGTGATACAGTGGCTTCACTGGATCTCATGTTGTCTCTGTCGGACAGCAAAGTGGAGCGACGCCACATTTCTTCCTTGTTAAAGTGCTCTCGGCAGTTTATGCATCCACTGGCACACGAACCATGGCCCTGGGATTTATAACACGTCATTACCAAGCCATCATAAAACCCTCATGTTTATAAATGTTAATGCCTGTGATTTATATTTAAATGTCATCTATATGTCGCAGTCGAAAGGTGTGTTAATGAGAAGGTGGGCGGCGAGGAGTGAGGGGGTGGAAAGAGGGACAGACAGGCGGAGACGTCAGATGTGAAGAACATTGTGGGGGGAATGAAAAATTAATTTTCCTGTGATGACTTTTATTCCTCACTACTTTTGTTCTTCATTTTATGCTTGGCAATTTGTCATGAAAGCAGCTTGTCCCATGTGGCATATCTGAAATCATTTAATTATGGATATCTCTCCTTTTGCCACAGTCAGAACTGCCACTTTCTTTGTGCCAGTTTGTGGGCGCAGCTGATGACTCCTTGTCATGGTAATTAATAATTTGATGTACAGATCAGCGTGCGTGTGTCTGTATCTCACTTCAGATGGCATCTCACAGATACACTAATAATATCTGTCTGTAGAAGAGATAAAAACAGGGAGAGTCCCTCCCTCTGCTCCTCTCCTCAGGAGGTGACACACTTCCACATCAAAGCTGAATTGTAGCTTATTAGTGTGTCAGAGTGAGACCGGTGGTTTGGTTCAAACGCTCGTGCTCACTTTCAATTACACTTTTGGAGATATATTCATATTTATATCTAGTAGAAATGTGATCATCAAAGCAAACAAAGCACAACGCTCTCACCCTCCTCTCCCTCTGCAGCTTAGACGAGAGTTAAAGCTTCTGATTTAAGCCAAACCACCACATTTCATCATTGCACAAATGCAATTCTTATCCACTGGATAAATCAGATATTTTGTCATGGCTCAACGTGAAATAGAACTTGGTATTAAAGTTGAGGTCTTTGTTCGTTTCAATGACTTTGCTGATCAGATGGACCTGATGGCCAAGAAACACAGCGGGACCCAATCTGTGGCTAAAACAAGTGGATTTCCTGTAGCAAAGCAGGTAACATGTTCCAGATCCCTGTCAGGAGAGGTCATTTCAACAGTTTCAAAAATAATATGACCTTCGGGGTTGCCTGCTTTTTACTTCCTCCAAATTTGGCTTGACCGACATGAATTGCATTCTTGATTTTGGCTTTGAATCACACAGCTCTGATTGATCTCCCTCGCTCCCCTCTGCTGTTTGTATCACCCATCCAAAATTCAAATGTGGGCAACAGAGCAGAGGGTGTGCGGAGGTGAGATGAGGACATACTTGCCAACTGTCCCAATTTTCCTGGGAGTCTCCGGTTTTTCATTGCCCTCTCCCGGTTTCCTCAGGGGTCATAATTCTCCCACTTTTGTTCCCACTTTTTGGTTATCACAACCTGTTTCTGGCACAGCACAGTGTGTATAGGCCCAACCACTCTAAAAGGCTTCTGTCTTCTAACCTAAACCATGCGCTTTGAGTTAAACATAACAACAAAACAGTAATCGTGCTTAGTTGTCATGTGCAGATATTGTAGAGAAAATGAATGGAATTTACTGGGTGAATGTTTTGCAGTTCCATTAGGAAAGAACATTCTTGCGACTTTGCAAATATGTTTTATTTAAGAATATAGAAATGTAATGTTAAAGACACAGTGTTTGTCCTTATTTCAATCAGGGGAATTTGCCAACACGTCCTCATACCTCATACCTCATACCTTGCCAATGACTCCTATAACGACAATACGTCCACTGTTTCCACCTGGACAACAATACAGCGACACCAAATGTTGTTCCCTTGGATGTAAGGAAGAGAGCTGCTTGTGCTCGCCTGATCCTTCTCAGTGAGTGAGACACAGAGACAGAAATGGAGAGTACTAAGAGATGGAAATACTCCGTCCTGGAAAGAAGAATTCCCGCTTCATAGAAAGTTTTAAAGGAAAGGGGCATGCATTTTAATTATTCTGTATTCTTTCCTGATATTTAAAGTTCAATTAAAAGTTTTTAACATAAAAATGCTGTTGCAGTGTACTTATTATTTTGTTATTATCTGGGGAAGGCCCCTAAGACCCAATTTTCAAAATCCTCTCTATTTTTTAGGTCTCAATGTTTGCAAGTATGGATGAGGAAGCACAAACTACCACAGCAGAGACGCATGTTAATTGAAGCCAACACAGCAAATAATATTCCTCTCTTTAAAGCTGTACTAATAAAAAAATGTATCAACAAAGGATGAAATGAAATGTGTAATGTGAAAGTGTGTGTAGTGACAAACCCAAATTATCAACAGACTTTGCTGTCGCTCTCAGCTCTCTAGAGCAGGGGTCTTTTTTGGGTCAAGGACCCCCAAACTGGTGTAGCGTGGTACAGGGACCCCCTACTGTATATATTGTACACAAAAGGCTTGAGGGGGTCTGTGCAACGGGGGGGGGGGGGTACGTGGCAGAAATGTATTTTAGTTCACCCCTCTCCTTTCCTCCACTCTGTCTCTGACTGTAGGTGTATGTCGCCACCCTTCGCGAAGTACAGCGTAGGAGGGAATGTGAATGGCAAAGCAAAAAAAAACCTGTTGAAGACCTATGCTCTAGATCAGGGGTCTCAAACTCAATTTACCTGGCGGCCGCTGGAGGCAGAGTCTGGCTGAGGCTGGGCCGCATCAAATATTCCACAAGAAAAGGGTTTCTATTATTCCAAAAAAAAGTACAACTGATCCAATCTTCTCAATCTTTAGTAATAACAGTTCAGAACATGAACGGTTCTTCAGAACATATGCTTCTCTAACCTACTCCTTGCTGCCAGAGTCCTGGCAGCGCTTCCTCTTACACAGCTGAGCCTCATTTGGAGTGAGGGAGGAAGCAATTGAGACCCTCCGTATGGCTTGAAGATGTTCATCAGTAAGTTTGGACCTGTACTTTGACTTATTAAAGTTCATGGTGGAGAAGAGCTTTTCACACAGATGTGTGCTCCCAAAAAGGCACATGGTCCTCTTGAACATCCTGGAAAGCTCAGGGAAGATGGGGGGCAATTCTCTCAAAAATTGTCCAAGCTTGTCTGCTTTTCCACTCACCCCCCTGAACTTGGCTTTGAGTTCAGAATTGCACTGCAGGTCAATGAGCTCCATTTGAAGCACAGGAGGGACATCTTGCACATCGAAGGAGAAGGGGTCAGCAAAAATTGGCTCTGTTTGTCTTGAAGTCTGCAAACCTGTGATTAAATTCCTCCTGTAGCTTTACAATGGCATCAGCATACTTCTCACCACTGAATGATGTGCCCACATCCATGAGTACCTTGCATGCTGGGAAATGGCAGAGGTTTGTCTGAGAGAGCTGGGCTTTCCATAACACAAGTTTTGTGGAGAATGCTCTGACGTTGTCATAGGCAGCACTGACAAGCTGTCCCTGGCCTTGTAATTTCTTGTTCAGTACATTCTGCTCCTGTGTGATGTCAACAATAAAAGCTAAGTCCATGAGCCATTTGGGATCACTTAGCACAGGAACAGCCATCCCATTCTTCTCCATGAAGGCTTTCACTTCTGCTCTCAACTCAAAAAAACCTCTTCAAGACGTGTCCCCTGCTGAGCCAACGTACCTCGGTGAAGTAGAGCACATCCTCATATGCTGACTCTATTTCCTCCAAAAGGCATGGAACTGGCGGTGCTTTAAGCCCCTGGATCTGATGTGGTTGATGCATTTCACAACGACAGACATCACATTGTCAAACTTCAGGCATTTGCTGCAAAGGGCCTGCTGATGGATAATGTAGTGTAGAGCAATGGCCTCCTCCACACCCTCATCTCCCAGTTTTCTTTGAACAAGTGCCACCAATCCATTTCTCCTCCCTATCATTGATGGCGCTCCGTCGGTTGTTACTCCAGCAAACCTCTTCCATGGTAAACCGGCATCCACAATGGCATCACACAGCTAGCGGAATATTTCCTGAGCGGTGGTCTGGCCATGCATTGGAATCACTGTGAGCAACTCCTCCATCACTTCAAAATTGTCGTCAACACCGCGGACATACATTGCAAGCTGCGCAGTGTCAGTGATGTCTGTGCTCTCATCAAGAGCGACTGAGTATGCACGGAAATGTTTAGCTTTCTCACGCAGTTGATCGTATATGTTACCTGACAGGTCAGAAATGCGCTCTGCCACTGTGTTTGCTGAAAGGCTGATGTTGCTTAACTGACCCTTCTTTTCCGGACAGACTATACTTGCAGCCTGTAACATGCACTTTTTGATGAACTCGCCGTCTTTGAATGGCTTTCCCGCCTTAGCAATCATCTCACTCACCAAGTAGCTAGCATCGACTGCCGCATCGCTCTCTTTGCTTGCTTTCTTGAAAAAATCTTGTTGCCTCAGTAGACATGTTTTAAGATTGGCGACCCGGTCTTCTCTCTCATCTCCCTGGTATTTTGCATACTCCTCAGCATGTCTAGTTGAGTAGTGACGTCTGATGTTGTATTCCTTGTGCACCGCAACTTTCTCTGTGCATATAAGACACATCGGGATGCCCCTGTGCTCAACAAAAAAATATTCAGTCTCCCACTTTTCCTGAAATTGTCTGTGCTCGTCGCCTTTACTTTACTTTACTCTTTTAGTTTATTCTCACCGGTCTCATCGAGCCAGTTTCTAGCAGCAGCTGGCATTTGTTTTTCTTTTGAGCAAAGAAGGTCTGATAAAACCAGCTGTATGATACTGTTCAGCACCAAACAGCAGACAAGCAGAGCTATTGACGACTAGCTGGTAAACATAGTGAAGCATTTAGTAGCTAAAGAGACAAATATTTCCCTCAGAATTTGATGGAAATTTACAAACGATTTGCATATTTACATCCAAAAGACATGGAGCAACATTTGACTTGTGTTTTTGGCAACCTGAAAGTCAAATATTAACTTTTCTTGTAGCTCTGATTTGGTCTCTACCAACTCCTCAGGGAAATATCTGTCACTGTAGCTGCTAAATGTTCACCAGCTAGTTCCTAACTTCTAATTTCTTTGTTTGCTTCTAGGCATTTAGAGTCTTTTTACTAAAAACATCTGCTTGAAACAACTGGAAATTATGTGACTGAAGGCTGCAGAAGTGGTTGACATTTCTCTGCTGTAGTAATATGATCCATTGTTAATGTAAACAAATATCGATCAGTGTAGATTTACGTTAGTTTCCCTTTTGGCTTCAACACTCAGCTGTGGCGTTTGTCACTTGGATGAACCTTCCGAGTCTTTCACTCAAAATCATTTTAGAGTGATTTTCTTCACTCAGTCTGGCGTTGAGATCCCAAAATCTCCAACAGTGATTGCATTCCTACATATAAATGTCTGAGCTTTCCAATTGCTTATCAAGTTTAGATGGAGATGAGACGGGAACGCCTAGAGTTTAACCCTTTGCCTCTGGAATATACTTCCAAAAATGTAAGTCATTACTTAAGTTTGTCAAAAAATGTGTTTCCTCAAGTGGTGCCTGTTTCAATGTGTATGTGTGTTTTAGGGAGACAGAACCAGAAAAAAACATTCCTTTA
This sequence comes from Cottoperca gobio, assembly GCF_900634415.1. NCBI lineage: Eukaryota > Metazoa > Chordata > Actinopteri > Perciformes > Bovichtidae > Cottoperca > Cottoperca gobio. The sequence goes on along the minus strand of NC_041378.1, from coordinate 16,482,467 downwards.
ACCATCTTGCTTTCATACATTGTTTTCATCTGATTTTCATTAAGAATCAAATAAGCCCCAGTCAATGTTTATTTGCTGAAACAGTAAAGTCCAGACAGACCACAGTGTTAACCCGACTGTGCTCAGTAATGAGAGGACATGCATGTTGAACCTCAGCAGTGTGTTTGTGTTTATCCTTCAGACGAAGCGTCTCTGCGTGTTGCTGTTGTTTGGGCCTGCAAGGTGTTTGTGTTGGTGTTGCGTTCCAGCGATAAAGCGGCCCTGCCTGGTGGTCCTGTTGTGCAGTGTTGAGCGTGTGGCTGAATATGAGATGAATGGGCTTGTGTCAGCACAGACCTACAGTCTCCAGAGGGGCTGTTTTTTGTGATTTCCACCAGCGTTATTCTGTTCCCTTTTGATGCAAAAAGTTTCAAACTTTTTTTTAAGGGAAAATCTTGATTCGAACCGTGAAGCAGATTTACCTGGAACACACATCCACTTTTTGTAGAACTGGATTATTTTGGAGAAGCTTATTTATTTTTTTTGTGAAGTGGTAAAGCATGAATTAAAGATGAGGCTGGAGTTTTGCTATGGCATTGTGGTGCTGGCGCTGAATAACAAAAAGCTGGATCACTTCAAATTTCTACAAATGCCATTCAAATCACATCCCACTGCATTTTGCAAAAGCACAACTTACTTTTGGCCTGTGTTTACATTGTTGAGTACCCAAAATCCTTAAATTCCCTGAGCCAGTATAAATAGAACAATGGGGCCAGTCTACACCATGAAAAGCAAACTTTCCACCGGCAGCCGGTGTCCCTGCTGTTGTCATGGCAACCATGACCAGTGGTACACCAATCTGCCAACAAACAATTCCCCATCAGCTGGCTAATTAAACTATACGGCCTTTGTTTCCCTACATCTCCGGATCTTAATGCGTAGTTGAAAAGCACAGCCAGAAAGTCATTCTCAAAATAATGTGCCATCATAATGCGTGTGTGGGAGAATATTTTATGGATAATTGAGCTGGTGTGATGCTGGGCAGTGTCATCGTCAGGGGAGATGGGCAAAGGGCTCCGGAGGAGAACAATCAGAGAGGCTTAACAAGCTCTCTGGCTTCTCACATCAGTGTGATGAAACCAAGTTGGTGGAACAGGCGGCCCTTTTGGGAAAAGACAAGAGCAGTACAGTTTCTCAGGGAAGCACTTTTCTGAATATTAGGGCATGATCATTTATAAACTTTCAAAAGATCAGTGTGCAACAATATGAAACTTGTGTGTATCGTGTGCAACTGACAGTTCTCTAGTTGATTGCGCTCTTGCAGAATTGTTTTCTCTTCTATTTTGGCATCTAAACGCTGATTCTGCAGGTGCTCACGAGTTCGGCTAAAGTGTCACAGTAAGATTCATCCGCACGTGACCAGATTACTTTCTTTACCTTTGTGGCTGGTCATTTTTATTCATATTTGGGTTAACTTAGGTTTTAGTTTTGACTGATCAACTTAGTATTATGTGACATCTTTGTGCAGTTTGTAGACTTTATGTGTGGATTTATATGTTCCGATCACCCCTCGGGGAAATATAAATCTGTCGTCTATGATATGGGTTTACATTTTCTTGACTGAAAATTACCAATTTAATTACAGTGACTATGCCATTATATGGGTTTCATCAGATGCATTATTAGCCTACACAAAGTGATGTGTGATAAAGTGAACAATTAGAAACAATATACTTTTGTTGGCTATTAAATGCGGGACAGATGGTGTCTAACCAAATGAATGATGGCAATAAATTGCATGCAAACAAGAAGAAAAAAAAATAGGAATGACAACACATGTCAAAAGATTGATTGTTTGGGTAGACAAAGGCAATAAATCCATCTTTTATTACATGAAAAGAACAATAATTACAAGGCATGGATTATGAAATCATAGCAAAGTATTTTAGTTTACTTTAAATACTCCTCTGGGAAAGAAGTTTAGAAACAATTCTAGAAACTTAATTAATAATGTATTAGAGTTTGCTACAGGGCTAACCACCATTGGTAGTTACTGATCTTGACCTCTGCAGAAGGAACATATCTTTCTCTGCAGTGCTGCAACGTGTGAGGCCTAATACCCCTAGGAGAGAAGTTAGTCCAGCCGAGAGGCTGTCGGTGGAATCGTGGTCAAAGAGTGAGGAGGCGAGAAACACTGAGCGTGGATAATATCTCAGAGCTTTGGGAGGGAATCAATGCCAATCCTCCAACATGCTTACAAGGATTTGTTTCCACTGGATACCTTATATACTTAAATACCTTGGGATGTGATTTTAAAGGGAATCCTTGACATTTGGATTTTTTTAGTTGGCTACAGGCTGCAGACTTTTCCTCTTGTGTGAAAACATGGATTGGTCCTTCAGTTTCTCTGTAATATCTTTTATGACCATACTATTTATTTCCTACAGCCTGAGAGAGCCAGTGAGAAAACGCTCAACAAATTAATAAAAAGTTGGCCATGGCTAGAAATGTCATGCTCTTCATTCAACAGTCAGTAAAAGTTCTGTGCTTCCATCTTTCCCTGGTGATGTAATATTCATGGCCAGCAATTTTGCCTGGCGGGTGCAAAATAAATGACAGGTTGATTACAGCTATTCAAAGCGTCCTAGTTTTCTGCAACCCTTGATGAAAGACTGCAGGGTTTAACCTCTAACAATAAAAAAAAGTAATGGAGAAGAACTGCATTTATCACTGGGGTCAATGGTGAGGTCTGCTGCAATTTTACATATTTTTGTTCATTTTGAATGAGTGCGACCTTCAGTAATTAAAGCATGCTTGGTAGCCGTGGATAAAGCTACAAATAACTACAAAACAAAAGGTACAAGAAATATGTGATATGGCTTTGTATTTTTTGAAGATCAATACGTGTCTGTATTGCAGATAATCAGCATCCAAATGTGTAAATACTTTTTACTAAAGAAATTGTGTCCTGTGTTCAATGGATTATCCACAGTAACAGGGACACTGTCTCTGGACAGAGATGTTACTGTTTATTTTTTAAAGCAAATTGTCAATGTTCTGTACAAAATGACAAAATATCACCTCCACTGTATTAGGGTAGAGGCAGAAATCTAAGGAAAGGATATCTCAAAACCTGGACATCACTAGCTTAAAATAAGAAAATGGGTGCAAATTGATTCTTTAAAATAATAGTTAAACGCTTTCTTGCCAAGCATTAGATGACAAGATCAATACTACTGACATGTCTGTGCGCTAAACATGAAGCTAGAGGAGGAGACAGAAATCAGGAGAAAGTCAGCCTAGCTTAGCATAAAGAAGATGGGGGAAACAGCTAGCTTGGCTCTGTTCAAAGGTAAATATAAGCGGCGTACACCTCATGCTTGTATCAAGCTTGTACAAAACCTGAAGTGTAAAAAATGGGTTCTGCACATAACTCTTGTAAAACTGCAATTTGGCTATCTGTTTCTCCTTGCTTACAACATGTATGCTAAGCTAAGCTAACTACATTTAAATATATGAGAGCAATATTAATCTAACTCTGCAAAAAAGGTCTTCCCAACATGTAGAACTATACTTTAAAGATAACACATTGATAGACAAAAATATCTGCATGGTTCCTAAACCAAATATTTAAAAGTTTATTTTGGATTTCATAAATCTCACTGTCTCTCTCTCTCTTATAGAGACGGTGACAACAGGACTACAGGACATCCCACAAATAGTCACTAAAACCTTTTTTTTTAACACTTGTGTTTTTCTACAGACAAAACAAACAAAAGGTATCATGTTCATTAGTGAGCTGTAGAAGTGCAGGTGGGCATTTTATTTACACCGTTGACAGTGTAGCTGTTTCACTCTGCTTTCAGTCTATATGCTAAACTAAGCTAGGCATCTCCTGATTCCAGCTGCATGTTTAACAGACAAGTCAAGTGTGTATTAAAGAGCCTACGAAATGATATTTCTTCAGTGTTATTGGCCTTGGTTTCTGATAGAGGTTGCATATCTATTGTGAAATGTACCATATATATATTTTTAATATTGATGTATTCGTAATAAATCACGATCATAACAACATAAAAATGACTTCCGCTAACAACAATCGATCGCTGCGCCGAGACTCGCGAGTCTGAGACCCCTGCCGAAGTGGATGGCCCCCTCCTTGACATCAAAGTTTAGTGTTAGTGCGGCCCGCACGTTTTTCTCACACGCACCTTTTTGCCGAGTCGTTACACGAGTCGTTGCGCTGGGCGTTTTATATTTGTTTTAATCACTTATAGGCTACCATAGCTCAGGCTCGTAAACAGCAACCTTTTTTTTGTCACCCAGCCCGTCATGTCTTTCTCAAAACCTGCTGTGAAGAGAAAGGTTGGCGACGAGCACAGACAATTTCAGGAAAAGTGGGAGACTGAATATTTTTTTGTTGAGCACAGGGGCATCCCGACGTGTCTTATATGCACAGAGAAAGTTGCGGTGCACAAGGAATATGCTGAGGAGTATGCAAAATACCAGGGAGATGAGAGAGAAGGACCGGGTCGCCAATCTTAAAACATGTCTACTGAGGCAACAAGATTTTTTCAAGAAAGCAAGCAAAGAGAGTGATGCGGCAGTCGATGCTAGCTACTTGGTGAGTGAGATGATTGCTAAGGCGGGAAAGCCATTCAAAGACGGCGAGTTCATCAAAAAGTGCATGTTACAGGCTGCAAGTATAGTCTGTCCGGAAAAGAAGGGTCAGTTAAGCAACATCAGCCTTTCAGCAAACACAGTGGCAGAGCGCATTTCTGACCTGTCAGGTAACATATACGATCAACTGCGTGAGAAAGCTAAACATTTCCGTGCATACTCAGTCGCTCTTGATGAGAGCACAGACATCACTGACACTGCGCAGCTCGCAATGTATGTCCGCGGTGTTGACGACAATTTTGAAGTGATGGAGGAGTTGCTCACAGTGATTCCAATGCATGGCCAGACCACCGCTCAGGAAATATTCCGCTAGCTGTGTGATGCCATTGTGGATGCCGGTTTACCATGGAAGAGGTTTGCTGGAAGTAACAACCGACGGAGCGCCATCAATGACAGGGAGGAGAAATGGATTGGTGGCACTTGTTCAAAGAAAACTGGGAGATGAGGGTGTGGAGGAGGCCATTGCTCTACACTACATTATCCATCAGCAGGCCCTTTGCAGCAAATGCCTGAAGTTTGACAATGTGATGTCTGTCGTTGTGAAATGCATCAACCACATCAGATCCAGGGGCTTAAAGCATCGCCAGTTCCATGCCTTTTTGGAGGAAATAGAGTCAGCATATGAGGATGTGCTCTACTTCACCGAGGTACGTTGGCTCAGCAGGGGACACGTCTTGAAGAGGTTTTTTTGAGTTGAGAGCAGAAGTGAAAGCCTTCATGGAGAAGGATGGGATGGCTGTTCCTGTGCTAAGTGATCCCAAATGGCTCATGGACTTAGCTTTTATTGTTGACATCACACAGGAGCTGAATGTACTGAACAAGAAATTACAAGGCCAGGGACAGCTTGTCAGTGCTGCCTATGACAACATCAGAGCATTCTCCACAAAACTTGTGTTATGGAAAGCCTAGCTCTCTCAGACAAACCTCTGCCATTTCCCAGCATGCAAGGTACTCATGGATGTGGGCACATCATTCAGTGGTGAGAAGTATGCTGATGCCATTGTAAAGCTACAGGAGGAATTTGATCACAGGTTTGCAGACTTCAAGACACACAGAGTCAATTTTTGCTGACCCCTTCTCCTTTGATGTGCAAGATGCCCCTCCTGTGCTTCAAATGGAGCTCATTGACCTGCAGTGCAATTCTGAACTCAAAGCCAAGTTCAGGGAGGTGAGTGGAAAAGCAGACAAGCTTGGACAATTTTTGAGAGAATTGCCCCCCACCTTCCCTGAGCTTTCCAGGATGGAAATCGTCGATGAAACCGACTGATTTGTGGACAGCACTTTGAGAGATCGTGTTTCGAACAAACTATGCTCGCCAAGGAAATGAGATTCAAAAAGAATTTAAAACTGAACGCAGATGCTGTGCCTACAATACTGCCGAGACCTCAGCCAGCTACAAGCCAGCACACCGATTCAAACACGTCCGCCGGTGCAGAGTCCTCCACCAGAGAGACGACGAAATGCATTCGCCAAAAGGGAGAGAGCGAAGGTAAGCCGTGCTACTTGTTTACGGTATTTATTGTTTCAAGCATAAAGTCATAATCAGTCTAGGCCTACTGTATGTAACAAGTTTACACCAGGCCCTAGCCAGTATCTGTGTGTTATTGTTTGTAATATGAATAACTTTAGCTAATTACACTTCATTAGCTTAATTAAGTATGGATTCAATGTTTATAGCAGGCTTCCCCATTTTATTCTGTAGTTTGAGTAGAAGCGTGAGTCTATTTAACTTATAACTATCACCCTATTATTACATAGGTATTGAAACATTGGTGAATGAAGCCACTGACAGAACTGAGGATACCTGTATGATCAGCGACCATCTATTGGACATCCACACTGGGGAGGAAGCTGTGTGTACACCAGTAAGTATACAGACTGTACGTCATCTGTACATTACAGTTGTAGTACCAGTAGACCTGCACATGACGTGTTAAACATACAATCACCACATGCGTGTACATAATTCATATATTTGTTTAATTTAATATCATTGCTCTCTCAATCAATTCAACCACATCTTTTATTATGACTGTTATTAGATATTTTCTTTACGCAGACATGTATAAACATGCAATACAATTTCAAGCTGTTTTGAAAGATTTATTGGTAAAGTTGTGTTTTGTACATTTCAGACATGTCAGAAAGAAATTGCTGTGCAGACGGATCCCCCTCCACAGACCACAAGTCCATGCAGGCGCGACCACCTGTCAGGTCAGCTGGACTGCAAGTTCCAATCCAAGTTGGTTGTTCCAAAGGTCAGCATCATAATATATATATATATATATATCCACATACACACACACATACATACATACACACATATTATATATAATGCTTGATTATAAAACATATTTATTGCAGAGTATGTTACTGAAGTCTTGACCGAGACTCAATGCTTTGTGCCAAGACAATGTTGATGAGGAACCTTTCGAAGTCCCAGATCCACTCAGCAGTCAGTGGAAGAACCAAACAAGAGGGATGCTGTTGTGCTGTATAGAAGCAGATTCAATCACTGAACTGACATTGTGTTTAGTTATTAACTCTAATAAAGTGCTGATACTTGAACGACGTGTAGTTGTCAGATGGAAACGTAGCACAGATCTTTTGAATGGCACATGATGGCATTCTGTGGTTCTTACCAAATATTCCCCAACAGAATCTCACCGGCGGTATGCCATATAGTGATACATTCTGTAAAATACAAGATAATACATGTCAATGGTAATCACTTCAACCTTATTTGCTTATTTATCTATGTATTCTGTAACTTTGCCAGAGTGACCATTCGACTTCCCATAAATACATCAAAGTTTCTGAGCTCTACACATTTGTGCACACAAGTAACTTACTCATTACGTGACTGATCACCTGCTTGTTGTCTGTCCCTCTTCGATTACCTGTGGTCTGCAACACCCAAACATCCAGACAATTTGATTTGAATCCTGGGTGATCTGTTATGCAGGTTATGTTTGCACCATGTCCCTCATATTCATTGAATTCCTCCATGACATCCTTTTCTTGGCAGCAGCTCTTCAATTGCTTCCATAATTGTACAGTTTTTACATGTACACCTAAATGTACAAAAGAAGAGTGGTAATATGTATAATATATGCAATATCCAGGAAAAAGGCCAATATTAACGTCTAATTTATATGCCTGTGTTTCACGACAGGCTCGTAAACAGCTCATAAGCCGGTTATGGTCATACGTAGGTCGGATCTACCCGTAAGTCTCGTAACTTCCATGAACATCTGGTAAGTGTTCCGGCTACTATAGGCTATAGTGACCGTCTATATATATATATATATATATATAGACCGTCTCACCTCAGTATACAGACTATACTTTATAAACCAGTGATGTCCTCCGGTCTGTTTGTTAGCTAATAGCTAATGCTTTATATACAGCCTCGTAATAAATGACGTTTGACATCAGACAACGATGGAACCTCAACCGCAGAAACTTTGAGAAAGAATCAAGTTATCAAGCTTTACAGACGTCTATGTGTCCAAGTAGAGAAATAATTGAATATTTAGGGATCGAGCAATTGGCGGACAACTAGTCGGGTTCATAACAATTCAAGGAAACCAAGCTATCGACTCGCTAGCAAGCTATCGATAGCTTGCAATCTATCGACTCGCTAGCAAGCTATCGATAGCTTGCAATCTATCGACTCGCTAGCAAGCTATCGATAGCTTGCAATCTATCGACTCGCTAGCAAGCTATCGATAGCTTGCAATCTATCGACTCGCTAGCAAGCTATCGATAGCTTGCAATCTATTTAAAATGGAGGATAATGTTACGTTTTATTATGATGTATTTACTATATATTGATAAGTTCTATGAACTATAGTCAAATGTATATACCTGTCCGTGTTCTGTTGCCGCACAGGATCTCCGCCAAATCCAGGATCACTGTCACGTTCATCCGCCTGTCCGCTCCCGTCTGTGTCTCCATCTTGAATGCTGTGTCTCGCTGCTGCTCTGTTTCCATCCATCCATCCATCGTCTACCGCTTATCCGGGATCGGGTCGCGGGGGCAGCAGCTCCAGTAAGGAACCCCAATCTTCCCTTCTCCGGGCCACATCCTCCAGCTCCGACTGGGGGATCCTGAGGCGTTCCCAGGCCAGTGAGGAGATATAATCTCTCCACCGAGTCCTGGGTCTTCCCCGGGGTCTCCTCCCAGCTGGACGTGCCTGGAACACCTCCCTAGGGAGGCGCCCAGGTGGCATCCTTACTAGATGCCCGAACCACCTCAACTGGCTCCTTTCAACGTAAAGGAGCAGCGGCTCTACTCCGAGTCTCTCACGGATGGCTGAGCTTCTCACCCTATCTCTAAGGGAGACGCCAGCCACCCATCTGAGAAAACCCATTTCGGCTGCTTGTACCCGTGATCTCGTTCTTTCGGTCATGACCCAGCCTTCATGACCATAGGTGAGGGTAGGAACGAAGATCGACCGGTATATTGAGAGCTTTGCCTTCTGGCTCAGCTCTCTTTTCATCACAACGGTGCGGTAAAGTGACTGTAATACCGCCCCCGCTGCTCCGATTCTCCGGCCAATCTCTCGCTCCATTGTCCCCTCACTCGCGAACAAGACCCCGAGGTACTTGAACTCCTTCACTTGGGGTAATGGCTCATTCCCTACCCGGAGTAGGCAATCCACCGGTTTCCTGCTGAGAGCCATGGCCTCAGATTTGGAGATGCTGATCCTCATCCCAACCGCTGCACACTCGGCTGCGAACCGATCCAGTGACTGTTGAAGGTCACAGACCGATGATGCCATAAGGACCACATCATCTGCAAAGAGCAGCGATGAGATCCTCAGGTCACCGAACTGCAACCCCCCTCTCCTCCACGACTACGCCTCGATATCCTATCCATGAAAATCACGAACAGGATTGGTGATAAAGCGCAGCCCTGGCGGAGGCCAACATTCACGGGAAAAGAGTCCGACTTACTGCCGAGTATCCGGACACAACTCTCGCTTTGGGCGTACAGGGATTGGATGGCCCTCAAAAGTGAACCCCTCACCACATACTCCCGCAGCACCTCCCACAGTATCACCCAGGGGACCCGGTCATACGCCTTCTCCAGATCCACAAAACACATGTATGGGCGTACTCCCAGGCCCCCTCCAGGATCCTTGCAAGAGTAAAGAGTTGGTCTGTTGTTCCACGACCAGGACGGAATCCGCATTGTTCCTCTTCAATCAGAGGTTCGACTACTGGCCGAACCCTCCTTTCCAGTACCTTGGAGTAGACTTTACCAGGGAGGCTGAGAAGTGTGATACCCCTGTAGTTGGCACACACTCTCTGGTCCCCCTTTTTAAATAGGGGAACCACCACCCCGGTTTGCCAACCCCTAGGCACTGTCCCAGACTTCCACGCAATGTTGACGAGGCGTGTAAACCAAGACAGCCCCTCAACACCCAAAGCCTTCAGCATTTCTGGACGGATCTCATCAGCCACTGTGGAGTTGTTTGACTACCTAAGTGACTTTCATCAGGGAAATTGACGATGATCCCCCATCAGTTTCCAGCTCTGCCTCAACCATAGAGGGCGTGTTAGTCGGATTCAGGAGTTCCTCAAAGTGCTCCTTCCAGCGGCCGATAACCTTCTCAGTTGAAGTCAGCAGGGTCCCACCCTTGCTGTACACAGCTTGGATGGTTCCTCGCTTCCCCCTCCTGAGGTGCCGGATGGTTTTCCAGAAGCACCTTGGTGCCGACCGAAAGTTCTTCTCCATAGCTTCTCTGAACTTCTCCCACACCCACTGCTTTGCCTCTGACACAGCAGAAGCTGCCGCCCTTCTAGTCCTTCGATACCCTGCAACTGTTTCCGGAGTCCTCCCGGATAACATAACCCGGAAGGACTCCTTCTTCAGTCGGACGGCTTCCCTGACCACCGGGGTCCACCACGGTGTTCGAGGGTTACTAGTTCCGGCTCCTTCCCCCACAGAGAGGTGACGTTCCACGTCCCCAGAGCCAGCCTCTGCTGCCCGGGTCTGGTCCGTCGAGGTCCCTGACCATCACTGCCATCCGTGTGACAGCGCACCCGACCCCAGCGGTTTTTCCCATGAGTGGTGGGCCCACAGGATGGATGGATGGGAGGCACCACGTAGCTTCTTCGGGCTGTGCCCGACCGGGCTCCGTGGCAAACCCGGCCACCAAGCACTCGCTGTCGGGCCCTCCCTCTGGGCCTGGCTCCAGACGGGGGCCCCGGGCTTCCTCCGGGCAGGGTCTCTCCTTTCCTTTCCCTTTCTTTCATGAAGTCGTTTTTGAACCATTCTTAGTCTGGCCCCTCGCCTGAGACCAATTTGCCTTGGGAGACCCTACCAGGAGCACTAGGCTCCAGACAACACAGCTCTCAGGTTCATAGGGACACACAAACCTCTCCACCACGATAAGGTGATGGTTCCCAGAGAACAGCTGCTCTGTTTCCACCACGTTAAACTCGCCCGCATGATCTAAATCCACGACACCGGCATCCTCTTCAATAAACTCCTCTTCTTGAAGGTGCAACGAGTCTATTGACGACTCACTGTCACTCGATTCTGTCAAAATATCCGAGCCACGTCTGCCGCTCCGCTTCTGCTGTGCAGTCTGTGTATTCAACTGGCGGACTGTTTTCTATTTGTGACGTCAGAACACGGCGTCGGGTGTTTCTGGTAGCGGCAATGTAAACATCGGTGGTCGACATACTAAATCATGATTTATTAAATACTGCGATCATTGTGTCATAAATAACACATCATTTTACAACACAAATAGCATTAACTATCATCAGTAGAAATTCATGTTTATCATTTCGTAGGCCCTTTAAGAAAATAAGGGTATATCCAGAAATGTTGAGCTATTCCATTAAAGATGTTAAATTGATGCACAAGATGACAAAACTGCATAATTACCAAATGTTTCCCAGTTTATTAAAAAAGTCAGAAATATCGGTCTCTCCCTCTCTGCCCTACATGAAGGCCCTGTTACACATATCCGTATGGCGGAAACTTATTCGAAAAATAGCTCGCAATTTGTCAGAGTCCAAATACGTCCAACTTTTCATCGGATCGGATCGGATCGGTATAGTGAACGTATACAGATATGCATGTCTAACCTATTGATATTGTATCACTTACTTATACAAAATGTATCAGACAAATGCCCAACGAATGCATAACGTATACAAAAATATGGCTGTGGTAGTGGGGTGTGGTTATGGCTGTGGCAGTGGGGTGTGGTTAGGGCGCCGGCTACTGGGGAGAGACAGGAGTGTCCCAGCTGGAGACCAGACAGCTGAATGGAATCAGGTAATCAGTCACATAATAAATGCATGGTGATGGCCTGGTTCTGATCTCTTGCAGTAGGCTGGGTTCCAGAGAAGACGGAGACGCTTCTTCAGCCATGACGCAGCGCAGCCTGGAGAGCAGCGGACAGCATAGCGACGGACAGGAGAGCGACCTGTGTGAGAATAAAGCTGTGTGTGTGACACTACAGCTCTTCTCTGTCATCCTTATCCCTGACTGTGGACAAGAGTCTCCACAATGGCGTATACAAAATATTGGCAATACGCTGGTGTACGTTGATATAAGGTAAAGCATAAGAAGTATTAGATAAGAGCACGCAGTGTTACGCTGGGATGCGTTGTTGAATGCTGTAGTTGAATCTGTGAAAATGTTTTGAGCATGTTCAAAATTTTCGGACGTACCCAACGTGTGCTTCATAAGTTATGCAGACGTTAGACATACGTGAATACTGAATACGTACGTGAGTACGTTAGAGGTACGTTACGTTTACGTCGGCTGACGGTGAACCCTACAGCCAATTTATTGATAACGAGTGGATACCCTATTCGTAACCTATGTTAAGATTATCCCTGACGATGGAGTAATTTATTAAACGTGTTTGTACAGTACAGCTAGCGTTTTGGGAGCTTATTGGGGTTTGAATATAGTATATAGGGTCCCTGTGAGTAGCTCATCCTCACTTCTTCACAGCACGTCTTCATGAATACATCAACCATCATCAGAGAGCATGGAGGATGCTGAGAGGCTGCGACAAGAGTACATTCTGTTCTCCAGCATCAGCATGACGTCAACCAAATGGCACTTTTCCAGCTCCGTTGGCCAGAAGCTCTGATACGTTTTGTATAAGTAAGTGATACGCTATCAATAGGTTTGACATAATTTGTTATGTATTTGTTATGTTTACGTCAGCTCCAACACCGCTGTGGAAAAGTTGGACGCATTTGGATTCTGACAAATTTTGAGCTACTTTCATATACGCCGGCATGTTTCTGCCATACGGAACCGTGTGACAGGGCCGTATGTCTGGCGTGTTCGGCGTATCGTCTGTGTCCTTCGAACGATCACAACTTACCCTTAATTTATATCAACGTATTGCCAATATTTCGTATGCGCCGGCATACGTTTCTGCCATACGGATATGTGTGACAGGGCCTTGAGAAAAAAGAGAATGAATGGATACAATGGTGACGTCTGAGGCCAACATGAATCTAAAGCAATATTCAATTGATCCTCACTCCTGGAGATCACGCAGAATAGCTGCGGGAACCTTCAGTGTGAATGCTGCTATCTTTTTTTTGTCAGTCAGTCCATGATAATGCAACAGATTGAGGCAATGACCGAAAGGGTGACTTTCTTCTTTTCAGGCTTCATAAGGGAAGGTCTTGGACCGTCATTACCTGAGGAGCTCACCTTCAAAGAAACTCAATTTTCACTTTAAAAGGCAGACTGATCTGCCACCACTTCGCATCGCCCTTCTCTCTCCTTCCTTCTCTCCTCGGGTCTCCTCCTGTGTCCACTGAGTTGTTCCCCCAACCTGGACGAAGGACGATTACACAAATCTGTCACCCAGGAAATTCCGAGACTTTATTTCCTCTCAGACAAAGAGCCAGTGATAGGTGATGAGTTTGTAGCTGCTGGGGGATTTGACAGACTCTGGGGGAATAATAAAGCAATTTCAGCCTGCCAGAGAAGTCGGAGGAAGGAGAAGGAAAAACACACACGAGGAGATATAAATCACTCCTGTGATGGCTACAGCTTTTTGGTGGAGAAATGAGACAGTTAAATTGTACAGAGAGATGAGTGACATGACCACCATAACTGTGGTGTAGAAATTAAACAGTGGCCAAATTTATCATGAAGGGTACGCAAAGTTTTATGTGAGGGGTGGGTTGTCTACCTACGCATCATAAAGTGACACAAAAACATATAGAATGTCCATTAAAAATAATGTAATATATGTTATATACTATTCAATTATTTAAATAATGTATACACTATTTATATATGGATGTTGGAGGGTTAAACACATATATTGTGTACTGTATCTATTAATATATTTTAATATAAGTACGGTTTTATGCTTGAAATAAAATATACCCCCTATTTTGAATTGTTTAATATTTTATTGCATGGTATAGTTAATTATATAATTAATACAATTTTTAATTAGTTTTATTGCTTTAACTGTAATATTTTTCCCATGCATGCCATTGATGACGCACCATTTAATACAAAATTGTATAATACATATTTATATTTATATGTGTACATCATCATTGGAGATACATACACAAACATACAAAAATATATTTAAATATATAAATAAACAATATGGGTTTATTAACATATAAATATTATAGTAAAATATATATATATATTTCATACAGAAAATTTACAATCATAGTCATATTAATGCAAAACATTTACATATTTTCAGGCAGTAAAGATAATAACATTTTGATAGAAAGGTGCCATATTATTTTAAGCTATTGCCTCTTGTCACATATTTTGCACAGTGAAGGCAACAGATGCTGTTTATTGCTTGGTTGAATAAAACAGGTGAATTATGTATTTTTGCTGTTGGGACAGGTAAAGAAAATATTACCAAAGTAACATTTGTGACTCTACTTAACAACACATGGGGTGATTATCATATATCACTGTAGACAAAAGAACATATCTCATTACAGTGCAGTTCTCACACAGTCTGGCTCTCGGCTGTAGGGAGCATCGAGCAAATGTAAATTGCTTCATTCAGACTACACTACAGAAAGTTGTCTACTTTCTCCCTTCATATTGTAAATCCAGTAATTTTACAGATGCAGTCTCACAGCGATATTTTACAATGACAGCAGCAACTACTCTGAACCGCCCCTAAGCTTTTCATGTCCCTTCTCCCCCTGACATCCTATCCATCATCAACTGTCACATTACGAAGTTCCAGCAAAAGCAGAGTGTTTTTCTTTCCCACTCATCAATCGACATTACAGTAATTTCAAGTTCAGCTCAAACGGCCTAAATTACCTGCTGCGTTGTACGTGGCGACAGCAAGCTTGTTTGATTACATGAATTGTGAGCTCTTTTATTCTGGTAATGAATGCCTTTCAAAAAACACCACCTTGTGACCTTTGCACTCTGAGTGCATTCTTGCATTCTTCTGTGATGCCTCTTTAATAGCAAAGCAAACTGCATAATCAACCGCGGGTTGACATTTAAAACATAAACATTGCAAACAGGATTGCATTGTGTGTCCACTGGGTAAGTGGCGGATGGAGCCGGCATCTGCTGATAAATTATCTTAAGCTGCTTATTGGAGGCAAAATGCTTAAAGTGGCTGTCCCTTTTTTATACATGAGCACTTTGCTTTATTTGAGAGTTCACAGCAAAGTCTGGCAGGAAAGGGAGAGAGAGAATAGACAGAGTTCCATCTCTTCTCATAATGATGTAAGTGATGCAGGTTCATGGATAAAGAACAGTCTGTGTCCTGATTTCTATGCAATGCAGGTTTGTACTTACAAATTGTAGGACGTGAGGGGATAGAACTGGTGCAGTGAGAGATATTCACACATGCACAGATGCATAAACAAAGCCAACCTACAATCCCCTTCACACACACAGTCTCACTCTTAGGATTCCACTCTGCTGCACCTCACCACACAGTGCAGCGCTCTGGTTCAACAACTCCCTCTGTGGGGAGTGAGGGAGGCTGCTTCAGTCCAGCCAACCATTGGAAACTCATTATTACAGTACTAAGTGATGGATCATTTCCAAATGATCTCCACGTACACCTCAACAATTAAGCCACCAGCAAGGCAATTAAAGATCGGCAATATAGCGGTGGGACACTGATATATTGCTGGGCTGTAACCTTTGGGCTAGCGGACA
Source organism: Cottoperca gobio (assembly GCF_900634415.1). NCBI lineage: Eukaryota > Metazoa > Chordata > Actinopteri > Perciformes > Bovichtidae > Cottoperca > Cottoperca gobio. The sequence continues at coordinate 16,466,623 of NC_041378.1, read as the reverse complement.
GATTACACTTATTAAGCCCCAGCATTATTGGACCTATAAAAATCGTTGTGCGACCATATCAGCCCACATAACTGCAGAGTGGACATTGTTCTTGCTGGAGGACTGTGCTGGTGAAAGTGGTGTTTGAGGGGAGAGAAGAGGAAAGGAGAGGTCAGACAAATCTCTGCCTGCTGATAACACTGAATTCATTCTTTTCATTCTGGCAACATTTGTTCTCATACATTTTCAGGCACATACACTCACGACAAGGTAATGCTTTCTCTTAGTCCACCACTTTGGTCACTATGAAATATCTCAACAACTATTTAATTTCCATGACATTTTGGGCAGACATTCATGTTTCCCAGAGAATAAATCAATCCTAATGATTTTTTTATCCATCATCAGGTCAAAATAAATAGTTAGTACTTTGGTTTATGATCAAATACCTGCAAAACTAATGACATTTTCATCAGCCCCTCAGCTGCACTTTGTGTTTAAGCCTTATTAGAAAACATTAAAGTTTACAAGAAAAGAGTATTATTGTTGGTGCCGCTGTCGCAAATAGGCTACTACCAAATCTCTTTTTCCTCCGATCTAGTAGTATGTAGGCATATTATCAGTCTCTTTGTAGTCTTTTTGTGTCTCTTTGTGGTCATGTTGAGTCTCTTCCTGGTTGGTACGTGTCTCTTTGAGTGGCATTTTGTAAGCACAGGCCAGATGGGCTCCTGACACTTTGGGCCCCTGGGCCCGTGCCCTGTAGACCTGCTCAGTAATCCATCCATGAGTTTATATGTCTAGGGCCTTTTATTCTGAAAGGTAAGAACGGGAGGAGGGTAGCTCTAATGCACTGCTGCTGACAATACCAGCTATTTCTAAGCATCTACCTCTTGGATCAGCATGAAACTCTCCTGGGTGAATCATCAGTTCAAAAGAAGACTGCATCAGAAAAGATCTTCTTTTTTGATTAAAAGAGAAGCTAACTACAACTCCCAAGGTGTGGCCGAGGCTGATGAGTAGTAACACCTAGACCTGTCGGCCATGCCACAGTGATGGATAACTTTGATATTTTGAGACAAGTCATCAAAACTGGTGACGGGTCATGACATAAACCTCATCATAACATTAAGGGTACAATGTGTAAGATATGCCATACTATTGTATTGTATGGTCTGTGTATGTTTCATAGTTTGTTTATTGGATTACATTGAAAGGGGCAGAACAGAGAGAGCAACACGTATCCGGTGGGTCGGCAGCCCAGGTAGACTGACGCTAGCAGTTAGCTCAAGTTCAGCCACAGCAGTGATGGTCTAATCCCAGGGAACTGCACACTTACTGTTGCTGCCGTTACACAGGTTCCCTGGTCTCTGCCACCCCGGATCCAAGCCAACATATAAACTATCAAAACATAAAGTTACACACAATGTGCAGCCCCCGAGTCACAGTAAACACACAGATGGCTAAGCCCCACTTGAAGATTATAAAATAGTGTTATTTTGAGCTGCTCTCAGAGATTTGAACAGGCAGACAGGCAGACGCTGTTAAACTGACAATAATTTTGTAGAATCCCGTTTTTTCTTTTCTTTTCACTGTACACACAATCACATATATTCTTGTTGCCATGTGTTTTTGGTTTTTTTTGCTTCTTTTTCAAATGAATGTTATTTAATTACAATGTTCTTTATTGGGGCAAAGGATAGTACGCAAGTCAGAGGTAGTGTTATAGAATACATAGGAATAGATAGAAACCAGAATATAGTTGAAACAAAACAGAACACAAAGGAAAACAAACAAAAACATAGATATAACAATATTATGTTATTATAAACATGTAAACCAGTTATTGTTACTTAGGTGGTTATGTAGGGCACACATATGTGTAAGCAAACTGTTTATTTTCTTCCATTTCAAAAAAACAATCAAGATCAATTTTACATCTCCACAGAAACAAACATAAGCCGCCAAACCTATAACTTGTAGTTTATTTACTGTGGCACTTACTTGTTGGCTAACTCTCATAAAGCTGTCAGCTGTAACTCGAGGTGACAAGAAGATGGGGGAGAAAACAGTTTGGATTGGGTGGATGAGCAATGAATCCATGCGCACAGTGGAAGAAAACACAGGGACAGTGAGTGAGCAAGTTACGCGCTGATGAAAAAAATGAAAAGAAAGAGAAAATATGGAAATAAACTGACACGTTTTCCCACAGTAATGAGGACAGATTAATTCGAAGCCACATGCTGCTGCTAAGGTCCTTAATTAACTGCCTTTATGTACTGTGGAGGCAAAGTTATGAGTTTGACAGCAGCTTCTTTCTCCTTCTTGGTGGCCCTCCTCTTTTTTTCTTCCTACTGATCTTTCATTAAAAACACCCACATACCACTTGAAACATCTTGGAATATATGAAGAATACAATATTTGAAAGCAGGTGGGAATGTCAATTTTTTTATTTTATACAATTTACACTGAGAAAAAGACTACCTTTTGTTCTCAGTTGCATCATTGTGCAAAGTGTGTTTGACTTTGATAACATGCCCAGGTCTTTAATTGACAGGTAAGACTTTGTTCACAGATAATTAAAATATTAACACGGTTCATTTTAAAAGACTTAAGACATCATTCTGCATTTTCTTGTAAAACTGTACCCGTCTGACTTTTAAATGTGTTTCTATAATGATTCCTTTGTGTCCACAAGATTATTCCAATCAGTCTCCAGACTGATCATTACAATTTCTTTCCACTTAATTTTCTGAAATTCAGTAATATGAACGCCGAGCACGAGATCTAGTGTGGAGAAGAGAGCAAAATGAACCTCTCTTGTTTAAGATAAATGGCAAACTGGAACATCTTTTTATTATAGTAATAGTGGAGGCCATGTCAGTGAAAAACATATAAGGCAAGCAATAGTTTTATGATGCACACTGATTCGAAACAAGCACATGCTTGCCGTTTTCTTTACTTACTTATACAAGAAATACTGTTCATTCTTTTTCAGTGATGATACACGTGACTTCTTTTTGATGAGATAATTGCAGATTATGATATTTGACATGAGACATGCAGATTTTCATTTAGCAGAGACAATAATAAAGATGTGTCTTTGTACAGGAAATATTACCAAAAATATTGGTTACCAAATACATTCTAGTTCAATATTATGAGGTAAAGTGAGCAATTGACAGATTAACAGTAAATAACCCAAATTGTATTGGCCCACATAACTGCTTATTGTTCAAACCATGAAGTGTAACACCAGACCTTGTTTGTTGTAAAAGACACACACACCCAGACACACACCACGGTTTCCTTTCTATCTGATAGCGGGGTGACATTTAAAAACAGTTGGGCGTTGTGGATGGTGCATCTGCATGCGATGGCGGACTGTAGCTCCCATGAACTTTGCTACATTTCTGTTGTATTCGTCTCTTTTTTCATGTTTTTACTGGAGCACATAAGGCAGAGATACACTCACTAACATCGCAAATTTGATTTTGATTTTAGAAGGAAGCGGGATAATTGGATTAGGTGAAGTGGACATTAAGGACGCATAAACTTAAAAAAACCCTATAAATATAACTAGTTATAAAAATAGTAGCTACCAGTATAGTGCTTTTTGACTAACAATGTCAAAGTTTCCGTTCCAGTTTGTCCTATTTTTTAAAATTGTGTCCAAGCACTTCAAAACTAAATCAACATATCTATTTATTTAACACCCTAGTTGAGCTGGAAATTACTAATAGTTTTGGCCAATCAAGATGTACAACCATCACAGAAAAATAACTGTCGTAAACACAGATAATGAGAGCTCCTTTGAGAGCTTCCTCTGTAGTGGAAGCCAAGCTATTGATTACAGCTCTGTGGGAGGGCATTGATTTTTATCTCAGAGTGAGTGAGAGGACTGAATCTCTCAGCAGAAGGAGGGAGGGTTACACTTCAGCAGCGAAGGGACAGTGAATGGGAAATAGGGTCAGGCCTGACTAAGTGAGTGAGTAAGCCACTTGCTTTCCCTGAATCATGTTGAGCACTTATACCACGAACACAAGCTTTTACTGATCCTTGTCTAATGTGTAATGATAATAGCTACACTTCTTCCTGCAATTTCTTTTCCTTCTCAGAACGGGGTAGTTATATCTTTCACACATCTGTCGACATATCCAGTCTACTGTCTGTAAAGAAGATTGGATAATGCTATGGGTATGCTATATGTTAGGGTGCACATGTATGAAATAAACATGGTTTTCCAAATACCCTTACAAAATTCCCTTTTTAATTTTCACATATGGAACAATTCCAATTCTTATTACATTTGGAATTTAAAAAAAAGAGATGTCTTATCTTTGACACGTGAAATATCTGAAAATATGTGCCTATGTGAATTTTCACATGTGAAATATGAATAGAAAATCTATTTAATTTTGTATGGGTAATTGAGAAACCATGTTTATTTCATACATTTGCACCCATACTTATATGATGGGAATGTCACGTACATATTTTACAGGTATTTGGTCGTGAACCCAAGTAATGACCAGATTTTTAACTGATAAATGCCCTAGATACATATATAAAATACATACAGATACTTTTTAAAATGGCTCCACTCCTCAATTTTTCTATCAAAAGCTAAATACTGTTTTTGCAAGGCTACTGATTTAGTGGGTCAGAGGTCAGGGCTCGTTTTCTGCTCCTGAACATCCTCTTCTAGAGTGCAGGTCTTTTTTTTATGTGATGGGACTGTTCTTCTTGGGAACTTGCATCAACGCAGTTTTTAGGGCACAACACATCATAAAGTAACATTGTTTGGCCCCAAAGAAGCACTTTTTTCTGTGACAGATCGCCTCTTGTCAATGTATCATCAGCGTAACGGATGAGTTTGTGAGGGAGTGAGGATAACAGAGAAATATTGTCTGATGACCCTGGAGTAGATAAGCACAGCCAGGGGCTATCAAATGATGACTTTCTGAGCTCCAAACCAACAACATGCATGCTGAAGTGGAGAGAGACAGAGAGAGAGCGAGAGAGCGAGAGAGCGAGAGAGAGAGAGAATCAGAGTGTAAGTAAATGAGAGGGCGGTTGTCGATGGCAGCCAGCTAACTGGATTAGCATGTGTATTAATACCAGCAAAGGTTAATGTTTTCTGATGCAGAGAGGCTAATGCAGGGCCATGCTCCATAATAGAAAGGACATGTCAATGGGACTGGTTAATAGCCAAACTAAATGGCTTGTGATTTCAGCCTGAGATACTCTGTGCTGGATTTGGTTGACTGTCAAAGAGTATGACTAGTGAATATGAACATATAAAAGATGATCATTTAACTCACTGGAGACCAAGTGGCAACCTCCAAGCTGAAAAGTGGAGCCTCTAATAGCCAGCAGGGGGTGACTCCATTTTTCACTTGATTTACTGCCTCAGTAAATATTTTCCTAATGTGTTCATGGTCTCAGTCGCTACTTTCAATACAGCACAATGTTTATTTGGTCAATTATAATACAGTAAAATAGACGATAAAGCAGTGCATCTTTTAGGGCGTGGCTACCTTGCAATTGACAGGTCACTACCATGGTGTTGTAATGTAATGGTTCACCACCGCCACAACTATTTCTAAGTGATTGAAAAGCTATTGTGGTGGCTGTATTTTCAATATGCAAAGGATGATGTGGCTAAAGCTAATATCATTGACTGAGAAAGCTGTTACAGGATGCTTATTCCCCTCTTATCAATATATAATTGGTCAACAGCATGCATCCAAGCTGTCACATGTCTGTTAAATGTACCGTTCACAGAGGCCACTACAATACAAATGAGACATTTGCCCTTTCACATTTTTATATCAACAGCCCTGGGGAGTATTTAAGACATACTGCCAAATACCCCACTAGATTACAGTGTTATACACCTGTGCCATCATGCATGTTCATCTCTGGTTAAACCCACTGTAGGTGGTTAATAAGCGTAAGCACTCTAACACTTAATAACACTCTAACTGTAACTCCTAAATGTCCCCTGAACATGGCTGCTGGAGACAGTTCACTGCCACACCAGGCTCTCACAGGCAGCTTATTTCTCTGCTCCCAATCCTATGATTTCACACCAGGTCTATGTTTGCTGGAAAAGCTTGCGTGAAGTGTGAAATGCCTATATTTACTGAGAATTGACATGAAATTAATATTTAATGATGCATTTAATTTATAATTGACTTTGTCTTTATACACAATCCCTTTATAAGACAAGAACTGTTGGGAAAGAGAGTGGGGGAATAACATGCGGCAAACGGTCCTGCCTGCTGGGAATCGAACCGGGCACTCGCTGCTCAGGGAATGGTATGTGCAGAAACCACTCGGCTATCAGGTTGCCCGGAAAGCTTGTTTTCAATATGCTTGTCAAACTGTGTTGGCAAAGCAACAATACTGGAATTGTGGTTGCTGAAGAACAGACTGCTTGAAGAAACTTACTTTCTGAAACGCCTCCAGGGGACATTGGAACCACAACGAAGAGGTGATGGAGCTAAAGCGCAACAACAACACAACACTGCTGCATCTTCAGCCATAGTGACTCGCAGGGCTGGTTGATGGGTGCGGTAGGTGTTAAGCTAACCAGTAACTCGCTAGCAGGCCCAGCCATGCTAGCGCAAGTCAGTCACATTAGCTCCCGGAACTCTATTTATTTCTCTATTGCTTTGTTTACTTCCTCTTGGCATTGTGATAATAATTTCCTTCAATAAAAAGTTATTGAAGAGGGCTCACAATCTTGCTAAAGGCCCTGTCACATGTATCCGTATGGCAGAAACGTATTCCGGCACATACGAAATATTGACAATATGTTGATATAAATTAAGGGTAAGTTGTGATCGTTCGAAGGACGCAGACGATACGCCAAACACGCCGGACATACGGCCCTGTCACACAGTTCCGTATAGGCAGAAACATATGCCGGCGTATATGAAAAGTAGCTCAAAATTTGTCAGAATCCAAATACGTCCAACTTTTCCAAAGCGGTGTTGTAGCTGACGTATACATAACAAATTATTATACGTATGTTTAACCTATTGATAGCTTATCACTTACTTATTTAAAACGTATCAGAGCGTCTGGCCAACTGAGCTGGAAAAGTGCCATCTGGTTCACGTCATGCTGATGCTGGAGAACGGCTAGAATGTACTCTTGTCGCAGCCTCTCAGCATCCTCCATGCTCTCTGATGATGGTTGATGTATTCATCAAGACGTGCTGGGAAAAAGTGAGGATTAGCTACTCACAGGGACCCTATATACTATATTCAAACCCCAATAAGCTCCCAAAACGCTAGCTGAACGCTAGCTGTACTGTACAAACACGTTTCATAAGTTACTCCGTCGTCAGGCATAAGTTTAACATAGGGTAGGAATAGGGTATCCACTCGTTATCAATAAATTGGCTGTAGGGTTCACCGTCAGCCGACGTAAATGTAACGTACGTATTCAGTATTCGCGCTATGTCTAACGGCTGCATATCTTATGAAGCACACGTTGGCTACGTCCGAAGATTTTGAACACACTCAAAACATTTTCACAGACTCAGCGTTCAACAACGCACCCCAGCATAACACGCGTGCTCTTAACGAATACTACTTATGCCTTCAACGTACACCAGCGTATTGCTGATATTTTGTATACGCTATATTTTCGTATACATCATGCATTCGTTGGGTATTCGTCTGGATACATTTTGTATAAGTAAGTGATACAATATCAATAGGTTAGACATGCGTACTAATAGAACTAATATTGTACGATAATAATGCAAAAATAAATCCACAGAACCTCCCTGCGCTCATGTCCTCTAAACCAGTGGTTATTTAAATTCTTAGAATATTTTTCTTATTATTATTAGGCGGCTATATTATGTTATTATAAAAACTAAAATTCTTTGAGATTGAAGTTACATAATAACATTTCTAAATAATAATAAATATTATTAAACAAATGTTTTGTTGTTTTTACTTTCAATTGCCCTGATACACCATGTACCCAGGGAGCAAACAAAGACATTTTATTAAGGAGCGTTAAACAAATGCAACGTTAAGATTCAAACTTTAATCTGCGTCAGACTGCAGCCAATCAGAGACGGGTCAGACATTCAAACTGTAACCGGTGTTAAACACAGCAGCCTCAGAAATGTGAAACAATTTGCACTCTCGATAAACGAGCACAAAGGAACAAGTCTGAGGCGCTGCACCCCCCCCCCCCCCCCCAACAGAACCCCGTGTTTTATTTTATAGAAATATATAGCGCCAAATGTGCCCTTAAATAAACCAAACGCTTATGTTATTTATCAAATTTATGTGCACGTTTCCGTGTTTACAGTGTTGCTTTGCGCATTCACATTCTCTCCGTTTCGCGAACAAATGAGAGAGGAAAGGAGAGGAGAGAACTACAAAGTGCAAAAAAGTAAAAAATCCAACACATTAATTATAAATGGAGCGACGTCGATCCCAATGTTCAGAAACTCAGGCGAAAATAGCCGCGTTTTTTAAACACACAGCCTGAATCAGCAGCAGTGATGCAAGTGTTAACCCTTCTGGTGTTAGCTCTGCTGGTGTTAGCTCTGCTATAACGTTAGCTCTGCTGGTGTTAGCTCTGCTGGTGTTAGCTCTGCTATAACGTTAGCTCTGCAGGTGTTAGCTCTGCTACTACGAGCAGCCAGAGTGCAGGTCGTCTGCTGCTGGTCCAAGTCCCGACCAGAGTGTTGGTGTTTTAACATTAATTCAGATTAGTTTTATTCATGGTGTATCTTTGGAATAACATTAATGCTTTCGAGCAGTGGTGGCTGAGGGGGACGGCGCTTGTTTTTGTTTTTCAAGCAGCACTTTATGGCTCAGCAAAATAAAAATAAAAGTCTAAAAACACACAATGTTAACTTTATTCAAACGCACTCGACTCGTCCTTTCAGCTTGTGCAGTTTGCCATGTTTCGTGCTGTAATGCAGCTCGAGAGCCTTTTCCATGACTGCAAGCGCGTCCACACAAACACTGGCCTTTTACTTCCACAGAGAAATAATCGTTCGTCCATTTCTCCTGGAACATTCTGCATCCGCCTTTCTTTTTGTTACACTCGCCACGTTGTGTTCGCTGATGTCAATGACAGTCTCGTTTAATATTGAAGTTTTTGACATGACGTGACATCGTGATGACACGTTCCGCTCGTGTTGTGTTCAAGGACCCTGACCTTGGCCAGTCGCTGGTTATATTCTATATCTGACTAGATTTGGTTTTATTTTTTTGGAGTAGATTTTTTGCGTGTGTTACCTCGCGGGCCCGTACACACACACGCCCCCCAAAGACACGTGAATGCCCCCCTTTCTAAAATATTGCTTCCAGCGCCCCCCGACGTCCTCTGAACGCCTCCTGGGGGGCGCTGCCTCCCCCGTTGAGAACCCCTGCTCTAAACCTATCATGCTTACTGACTTTGCAAACAGCCGTTAAGCTAAACTACCCATCTTTTTCATTATCAAAGTGAGAATTTTGTGTGAAGTTTTATTAATTCAGAGACAAATTGTATTGCTCAAAAGCATCTTTACTTTGGAAATATGCAATTACTTTGACTCTAAGGCAGCCCCTCCATTTCTCAGGCTGTGTGTTCACAAGGCTATTGTTGAACTTAATCAATGTGGCTCGTAGCTTTCAGGAAATGATGGGGGGGGCGGTCAAGATGAATAGGCCTGACACACTCAATTTAGAGCCCATCAGCAAGCCCTACGTGTTAAGCAGAGTGAGAATTATTTCAGAGCACTGTCTTCTCAAAACCAACTTGTTCATTAGGTGTTTCTGGATCATTTAACCTGAATAAGTAATCCACTCTTCAAGTAAATTATGTGAAATCTTATGGCACATTAAATCTTCAATTTCATTTGGTCACACTTTTTAATTTTACTCTTTATCTGGACTTCTTCGGACCGCATCTTTGCCAGATAGTGAGAAGTGACTCTTGTTTTACGACTGCTCAAGTGTTTGTGGCAAACAACAACCAGAGAAACACCAATATGTTTGTTTTCTATATTCCCACTTGATAATTGGCCCTTTATTTATTGCTCAGTGAAGCATTAAGGTCTAAGATTGAGCTCTTATTGCCTATTGGGAGACACACTTCTAACTAAAGAATTCATTAACAGTTATTAGAAATAATATCAAATATTTGCTCACTTTTAAAGAAGAATGACTGAATGTTATATGCTGGGCAAAGGTTCACAGGTTTGCTTTTGAGAGAGTTTGCAAGGTTACCTTGGGTTCTTTTGGCTAAAGAAGCAGCCTAATAGTCATTATCAGTAGAGAAACACATTTAATTTGTTGTCTCACAATGGCCAGGTGCCATTTGGACAAAACGTATCTTATGCACCTCTGCTTAGTTAATATGTTCATAGTTATCCAAGTGTTATTGAAATGAAAATGAAAGGGTGACACTTCTCAGGTACACATATCCTACTTACCAAGAATCTAGTAGGGAAAGAATCAGGAAGTAACTGCTAATTATTAATAAATAGCTAAGTTCCTAAGTAACTTTCAATGAAAAGACAAACGCAGAATATATAAACTACTTTGTAAAAGATTGCTTGATCTGTTAAACCAGCATCTAATGATTTGTTCCTTGATGGGCTAACTTCTAGCATCTGGTGTGGGGAGAGATTTGAATTTCTACAACATCTTTTTGTAAATTAAGTAAGCCAACCCTTTTTAAACTGCTTTAACTGATTTTTGTGGTGGCAGAAACGAGCACTGTACTCCACCTGCTACCTTTTTTTGGGTAGATAGATACTTTGTTTTTCCCTGTAGGGAAATTGGTTTGCAGCACAATCACAAGGCATTTCATCACAAACTCTATAGGAATCTCCAGTAGACATACTCATACACTCATACTTCACACATTGCAACAGATGTGAAAACCTGCTCTTCTGCAGCTCAATGCCTTCTTCACCAGCTAGCCGCTAGCTTTGTAAAAGTGTCATTTGGTGCTTGTCATGTAGCGTACAGCAACAAACTGTAAGAGCAGGCTGATCAGTGTGAGAATTTACACTCTGCTGTAGAGACATTGTACTCTGTATGCCTCTTTTGCAAAAGATGATTAAAGACTCAAAAGGACAACTCTTTGACTAGTTTATTGCTTCATTTCCGCCACATAATATACAAATATTGATTATTGCAGCTTTAAAGTTTAATGTGAAAACTGAGCTTACAAATTGTATGTGGATGCAGATCAATCCGGCAAAATAATTGCTCGTCTAGGCTTCGATTGCACGGAGACGTTTCTATTTTGAGAGTTGAGAAAGAACTCTGCAGTTATTACTCGTGTGTGAATGAACACAAGTTGTTCTGTCTCATTATGAAGGTGATTTATTCAGCAGTTATGATTGAATTGCATATTGTTCCATCCTGTTCCATTAGATATCTAGATATGTGAGTGATTGGCTAAAGTTAACATACAGAAGCTTTGGAAACAAAATGCAACACACCAACGTTTCATTTGCAGTGACACTGCCCCCCTAAAGAAAGGAATAACAGGAAGGCAGCAAAGGAAACGCTGGTTTTATGGACTGCAAAACGTATTCTGGGTTAAACCTGCATTAAAGCCTATTTGGTAGCATATATATTAGGTGTAAAAGAGAAAAGCATAATTCTCTTCTATGTGATGACAAGTAAAATACTCCGTTTGGAACATAGTTTAGTTTATTATTCCAAAACACAGTTAAAAGTGTGTGTGTGTGTGTGTGTGTGTGTGTGTGTGTGTGTGTGTTGGGCCATACTATTTTCTTAGTGTAGAGTGCCAACACCAGGATGAGGACTGGCAGGAACAATCCTCCTAATCCTATTAGGTAGAAATACAAATATGTGGATGTGAATTTTTATCAGCTCATTGTTAAAAGCTCCAATTTTCATTAAATACCTCCTGAATATACAATACGCCGTGGCTGCTGCAATTTCATGTATAATTTTAGGACTGTGTTTATGAGGTTCACATAATAAATTCACTACAAACTGCATATTTCCAATATATTCAGTATATATTGAACATTTGGAAATTACACTTGAACCCCAAACAATAGGAAATAGTGTATACAGAGCGTGACGGCACAGGAAGGATGAAATTGCTTTTAGGAGCCTGGCATGGTGACTTAGACAGCAGGAGAACAAAATGAAAAAGAAAGGAAGGAACACAGAAGGAACGAAACACCAAAAGAGAGAAAATAAATATAAAAAAAGACACCCATGACAGTAAATTGGTGAGTGAGCGACAGTGTGTGTATTTCCCACTGAGGCTTGGCGTCAGGCAGCCGGAGCCGCTTGACGGATGGAGCTTTTAATTGACTCCATCGACGTGGGACGAACGTCGGCCAATCATCAGAAGAGCTGATGCAAAACAACTGAGTGCTTTTGTTTCTAACAGAAGGGCCTCCATTAGACCAGATAATAGGCCGAGCTGTTGATATCTCTCTGCCCTCTATCGTGTCTGCTGAAGGTATAGACACACTTTCTCACACACCCATCCAGATGTTTGTCAATTGGCTCGCTTATCATTTCTCTTGATGTATCTGCTGCCTGATTGCTTCAGTTAAGGTTTGCCCTCTTTTCTCATGTATTATAGTCATTAATCCAATAAAGATCAACGCCAATACACTCACGCAAAAACAAGTTAAAGAAAGCAACAACATCCTCTGATTGTGTGTTTGAACATGTATAAAGCACATACTTCACTTTGGTGATAAGAGAATAGATCATCTTCTGTAATCAAGCCCTTTCTTTGGATGAAAACTACAAAAGAAAATCAAAGCAACACTCTTACGCCATGAATTCTCAATTTATGTTTTTATTTCCTTTAGCAGAAGAAAGAAATAGGCCTTTATTTGAATGAGGCTCTTGTTAGAGACATGCCTTTATTCATATGCCTTTTAAGAAGACTTCATTTTAGTTAGAAGCGATGATCTGATCCCATTCACTTTGTTCATCTCATTAACACAACAGTAGGAAAAAAAAACACATTTCTTTCCACAGAGGACATAAAACGATGAGTGCATGTATCATATTCACGTCGACACCCTCTTGGGCATATGTTTGAGATACAAACCATGCAACATTAATTAAAGCTGCAATAACAAGAATTTTAAATTCACTTTCAGTGCATCAGCATTGTCTCTAAAAAGTAGTTAGCACTTTTCAGCACAAAGAAAATCTCTGATGAACTCACTGCACATTATCCGCCTAGCACCAAATGTCAGATAGGAACAAAAAGAACAAAGAACATCTGCTACAAACAATCACAGATCAAATATACTGAATACCAGCAAACAAGAAATTAGCAAAACCTCTCAGAGTGTGCGGCCCTGCCGGCGGGCCCAGCAGCTGTTTTATTGCGCCTGTACATGTCCATTTTGAATTCTGACATTTTGTTTTAAAAATATTTTTAGAAAGTTTAGAATCTCGTCTATTTTAATATGGAGATGAAAATCACAACCAACTTACCTATAAAGCCTCATACATATCCTCTTTTCAGCAATATTTTGAAAAAGACGCTCCTAAGGCATTGCCAGAGGTCCACACGTTCGTTTCCGGGAAAAAGATATCCACTGTGAACATCGTCACATCATAAAAGTCCATGAACAGGTGTTGCAATCTGTGAAATCAGCTGGATCGATGTTTACATTGTGTGATCATAAACAGTCATAACGAATATCTCGTGCGTTCAGCGCTGTCCAGTTACTTCCTGAATGTTAGACGGAAGCTTAGCGTTAGATTGACACTTCATTTGAGCCAATCGGAGCTTCGATGGGTTTTTACAACCTTCATGAGCCAATGAGTGTGAACTTGAACTTGAAAGTGCCCACCCTACTTCATTTTGTTACAGACTGACCCTGGACCAGCTCAGCGTCCTTTTGGCGCGCGCATCGTAAAGGAAACGTGCGCCTCTTTCGTTAGATGCGTCACTTCCCATGGTTTGTTTTTTCAAAATAACATTTATTTCCAAAATAATATTTATTATTTATTGTACACAAAAAAACACACAAAAAAACATACAAATATTAGAAAAAAATGTGTTTATACTTCACTTACTCTGTGTGATTACTACTAACAGGGAATATGGGTATATAATAGTTATTTATAAATAGATAAAAATAACATTAATTAATAAATATTATAATATGTACAGTACATGTACATATTGCACAGTTGGTGTACGCCTGGTGTTACTCTTAGACAAACCTGTCTAATAAATTAAGTTTTATCCTTTTTATCTGACATTTGGTGCTGATAACTTGATAACACTTGGTTCTATGTTTCTATTGTGTACTTCAGCTCGGGACTACCAGCTATACCCATCTTCAGACATCTTTTTCAACAACAAACTTCAGGCGGAGTGTATTTTCTTCAAATTCAGTATATTCAGACCACTATTACTCAGTGCCAGAAGCACTTGGAGTGATTCTTCACTGTTTTGCAAGAACAATAAGAGAGTTATCTTTTGAATGATACCAAAATCAAAACATCTTAAAGTTTTCACAACAGAGGACTCCATTCACATTTTGAGTGTCTCTCCTGTCCTCATGCATCCTGTATCCTTTTAATTGTTATTGTTTTACTAGCTGACACACTAATTAAATCAAGTGATGACAACTTCACCTGGCTTCCTATCAATAGACGCCTACAGTCTTTTACCATACGGACGGACTGCACCACATGGTATAGATTTACATGGATACTGTCACTGTCAACTGGATACACTGACAAGTGTTTCAGTACCAATTGTTGTTGCTACAAATCAAGGTCAATATTTTAATATATTGGGTGTGACATTTAAATCAACGTTAGAGAAGACCTTCAGGGTATTTTGAGGAGAAATTAGCAAAGGAACAAAGAGAATTATTCTGTTAATAATGTGCAGAGTGAATCATAAGAATGAAAAAAAAAAAAAAAAGATGTTCGGCATCAATTAAGAATGTGCTAGTGCCAAGTGACAGCCTGTCGAAGCGAGTCTGTGCACAAGTTGGAATGTGGATAAACCTCCAGAGCTCGTGTCCCTCGGCACTGACTGGATCTCTGAAACTCACTGCCTTTGTTATTCCCCAGTCAGATGTGTTCCGTTGTTAACGGCTGAAATCATGACGATTGTAAATGCATGTGAAATTTACAAACCAAGTGATTAAATGGTAGCAGTGTAAAATTCTTTGTTTTCACTCTGGTCTTAACTCAATTTATACTCTCTCCGTCTCAGAGTGCGCTTCCATCCACCTGTTGACCTTAAGATATTGCAAAACTGTTTGATGCTTGGCTGAGGTGGAAGAGTTTGTGTATGAATAAAGGCACAATGTGACAAAGTGCAATGGAAACACATTTAGTGAATATATTTTACTCATCGCTCCACACAGATCTGATGTAACTTTACTCACATACAGAACAGAAATGTCATATTTGTCAGTTTTCTGCATCTTTTTTCAGCATCTGAGGTTCAACTGGTGCTCTTTTGATTACGTCCTCTTGTTGCGCGCTCTTCTTCTGCAATGGTGTAACGGTTTCCTGACTGGAGAATTGCTGCCATCTACTGCTTGTCTCGATGAACCAACTCCAGATAATCGTATAATGGTGGTGAATCGAAACGAGCATTCATTCGCATCTCCTTTGCAGATTTACTCCGAATCAGCCTGATTAGTGTTTCCCTGCTCCGAGAGTTCTTCCCAACCAATCAGCTCCTTTTCTGTTCCCAGAGTGTTTTCCCTGCCAATCAGCTCCCTGCCTGATCTCCTCTCCTGCCTAATCACCTCATTCCCCTCACCTGAGCTTCTCTGCCCATCTCTCCACCTGCACTCCATCCCCTCGTTAGTTTGTATTTAAGTCAGGACTTAAATGGTGCTATTCGAATAATCCAAAAAAATGTAACGAGGTCGAGGAAAGATGTAAAGGAGAATTCTCTTTTTTCACATAGAAAACAAGTAAACTACAATTACAAAGCTACAAACTCAACACTGTAAAATTCAATTAAGGATTCCTGTAGTGATGGAGAGATGAAGCTTCATGAAGCTTTGAAGCTTTTCGGCAATTTGGTTTGGAAAAGGGTTCAGTTCTTAACGTGCTCAGAGTGTAAGACAGGCAGATATCATCTCTCAACCTGTTGATCTTTGATATTGTGTATATTGTGCCAGTAAAGGCTTGGGAATACACTTTCCATGTAATCCATTTATATCAATATAGTATATATTTTTCTAATAAATATACTGGGATTGTATAACATAACTGTATAATAAAACTGATTGTCTCATGAGTAATGTATCCAGTATGTGTGAATGTATCATAATGTATTGATACTGACATTATTATCATATAATGAATGGCAGCAGAGGTAATGTTAGTGTTCTAAAAATAGAAAGTGGCAGTGGTTTAACTTTCTGGCGGTTCGATCTTCACCAGCGGTTTAAGAACTACCTTTTCAATTTTTCTCGCAAGCCAATCAGAGCAGACTGGGGTTTTTCGGGAGGGGGCTTAAAGAGACAGGCGCCTAAACAAAACATTTCATTCAGAGGGTGAATACAAGTATATTTAGACAAACCG
The DNA here is from genome assembly GCF_900634415.1 of Cottoperca gobio. NCBI lineage: Eukaryota > Metazoa > Chordata > Actinopteri > Perciformes > Bovichtidae > Cottoperca > Cottoperca gobio. The sequence continues at coordinate 16,450,082 of NC_041378.1, read as the reverse complement.
TATGAGAAAAAACTATGTCATATGAACATTAAAGCATGTAAGCATGTTCTAGTAGAAACCCAAAATACAAGTATGACCCTGAAAATGTGCATAATACCCCCCTTTAATGTTTTAAGGGGGTTATTCTCGCTCTTTGTTAAATTGCACGTGTGTTTTTGTTTAATGTTTATGCACATAGAAATGAAGAGTGAGTGTGCTAATACATTTAGTGTGCAAATGCAGTTTGCTTTTTGACATTGCCAGGTCATAATAAATGTAATTTCAGTAGAATTAACACACCAACCGAACACAACAGAGAACAGAGCGGAGCAGAGGGAACATTTAAGCCAGCATTATGCAATCACACTCACACAAGAGATGGTGCACAGTCAAGGAATTAGTCCCTCAAATTTATTTATTCATTTCCTTCAAAGAGGCAATTTAACGCATGACTTAATCCATCTTTGTGATGTCGCTGAAACGCCTGCTGCTCTGCATGACACGAGCTGCATATTTGGGCCACAGATAAATACCCAGAGCCAGAAATATTGGATCGCTGCAGAACAGAAAAGAGGAGCAGTAGAGGGAGGAGGTGGGTCGCAGATGCTAAGCTTGGCAATCTCATTTTTCAATCTGTAGCCGTATATTGGCCACTTTAAAGACAGACACATTTTATTCGCACATGACCCACGTGTGAGTAAAAAAATCTAAGTGAGTTTGAGACTGCAGAGAAGGGGAGAGATTTTCTTGTGGGTGCTCAACCTGCACTGATCCACTGGAGGCGTCTGATCGGCCAATCAGAGTGCCAAAATCAGAGGAATGTTCATAGTTTATCAAGCCCTGTTGTCCAGTGCCCAGTGGCGCGGCTCGCTGTGAGCTGACTGTAATGGGCTGCGAGGACAACGTAGCTGGAAGGAGATTGGCTTGTTGCGGCGCCCACTGAGAGGAAAAAGAAACTTGGTTCACACAGCGGAGCATCTGCGGGGTATTACATGAAGGTTAAATAAAAAACAGAAAGCACGCAGAAGCCATTGTAGCTGTATATGCATGCAAATAGGATTACCATGTAGTGTGTAGTCTCGGTTGGACTACTTTAGGAGAGTGCGACCAAATCATAGCACAACGTATCCTCAAATAGTGCCATGCCCGAAACACTACCAACCAATCAGAGGCAGAGCAGGGTGAGTCACGCCTTTGACATAGTACGACATTGTTTTTCGAAAAGTTATCCCAAATTTTTTGGGAAAAATGTCAATTTACTTTCATTATATTCATAAAGTCTTTTCAAAATAAACTACCGTCTTTATAGGAGACAACTTGGTTAAATTTAGGAAAAGATCGTGGTTTGGGTTAAAGTTAAAGTTAATATGGAGGTGGCGAGATTTGTGACAAATAAGTCAACATTTAGGTTAAAATAACTATTAAAGTTACTTAATATGTGACAGATAAATCAATTGTGATTTCAAACGGGACACGAGCAGCGGTGTGCTGGGTGTTTATGGATCTACCCGTTCACCCAGACCTCCTGCGCACACGGACTTTGTCGCTCTTCATACTTCCTATACACACATATTGCTTTTGTGTGATATACATACAAGTTATAGTGCATTACCTTTTGTTGGTATAGCTACAGACAGTATATGACAACAGCCTGCACATCAACAAACAAACCCTTTTCTTCATCATTTGTCATAATCATCATAAAGACATTTTTCTAATTACCATGTTCATGTAGATGATGACAGAGGTGATGAGGGCAATAATGATGATGGCTGTGATTGCAGTGATAAAATATTTCATGCTTGCTCATCACAGCACATTTATTGAATCCCCCTCCTCCTGTTGATCTGGTGGAGAAACTGTAGCTGCAGCTGCAACATTAAGTAAACTCCGAGCCTTCCCAAACTACACCTGCCCTCCTCTCTCTGCTAACCACCGCAGGACAGGAGGGAGAGTGTTGTTTTGTAAAAAGTTTTGCCGGAACATCCACCCTGTAAATGGTCAAATACAATGTTTGTGCACTTCAAGCTCCCTGGGACTGCTTGTCCGCTAAAGCCCATATCAAGACACTGTTTGACTGCTTAGGTGACCCAATTATGCACAGAGAGCGCCTGGTGAATTAACTCCAGCAACATCTGCGGCGACAGAACCAGTTTTATGGGTCCGTGTAGGGAAAAGAGCTTTGAGCTTAATTATTTTCCATGACATCCCCGTTTTTAGTAGACCTACAGGAAAGAGCTGCAAAGTTTATATTGCACTTCATTAGTAGTTTTTTTGTGGAAAATGAATGTTTTCTTCAACTAAATGAGGCTAACAAAAGTAGTTATTTGACTCTTCGGATTCACACAGCCTCTCCTCTCTGAACAGCCGTCATGGGAACGCTGTCATTTCGTACAAAACAGCCTTGTTTGACAGCTGTGCAATCACAAGTTTATCAAATTGGTTTTGAGAAGATAAAATCATGTCAAATAATGGAGGAGTAACAGCGTAGTTATCCTTCAGTTGTTTTGAATTCTATTGCAATACAAATGCAGTTCATATTGCTCTTTTACATGCATCACAAATTATGACAATTATTATTATAAAAACAACATTTAGAATCTGTAATGACTCTCATATGAAAATGATATTAGTCATGCCTTTGCTCTAAAAAGCTATTAATCCGTTGGGATTTGGCTTATTTTGCACATATTATATAATTTCTTAGTAATAATGCTAATGCACTTATTATGTTCTTATCATCTGCTTGTGATGTGTTATAATCCCTTTTGACCTCAAGCCAAGTGTTACTGATGTGTTCATTAGTTTGTCTATTAATTCAACCTCGAAGACCAGACAGAATGAGGATCCATGAACTAAAATGACTGCATTAATAACTGATTGATCTTCTGCAGTTTTAGTTTTTTTCCTGAGCCTCAAGGACAGTAGCAGCAGACAGCTCGTTTCTTTTGCTCTCTTTTTCTTAGATCTCTAATGAGTTCTCGAGCTCTTTGTCATTTGCTGCAGCCTTTGGTGAAAACCTCCTCACCACATCTTCCCAGCGGAGCAGTAAAGTCAGCGGTGAGGAATGCGCACGGCAGCCAGGTTGCTTTCCTCCCTCTCTGCACAGTAAAACTTTAATGGAACCAAACATGCCATCCATCCATTTCAGCAACTGAGGAGCAGGCAAATTGCAATCGCCTTCTCTGGGCCTGCTCTCCGAAGACACTGGAAGCTACAGCAAAACACACTTTCATCCCAGCGTCATGACGCACGAAACAACACACGGGCTTCATAAAAACCTTGTACACTGTAACCTGGTTTAATGCAGCTTGTGGCACATCACCACCTGCCTCCTCTAAAATGTTGTAAACATTGGACTAGATTCGTGTTTCGATTCAGAAGTCAGGGGAAACACACAATAGCGGGTCTAAACGCTTTGGTATCTGCTGTGAGCTGTGGAAAAAAGATTCAGTACTCAGCAAACAGAAAGAAACACGTGTTTTGACAGAAAAGTTTCAGGCAATTTCTTGTAACCGGCAGTAGACATGACTCAGGGGTCTGCGGTGAATTGTTAATATCTCAGCTCACTCTGCATCCCATCTGCTGGTGCCTCCCTGTTTCTGTGAAAAGGCACTCTGATGTTCATTTTGGATCACAGACATTGGATCCATTTGGCTGTATGCAGGGAGAATATCACAGGAATCACTAGACACTGGCTCAACAAACTTTAATAGCTTGTATTCGGGTGGAATGATGTATTCTTCTGAAGCAACATCACTGTCATGACTCTCCAAAGACTGATGGAAGTTTGTAATATGTATTTCCTTCCACTAATGTGTCCCTTGACTCATTAAACGTCACAGGAGAAGAGAAAATGAGGCACAAACTACACTGAAGCACTTCCACAGGCACTCTTCTTCAAATCCCTTTCAGCTGTATTAACAGCAGCGCAGTTTGGTAACAGTGATGGGCTAAGTAAGCAGTTCTTAGAGTCGGCTGATTGCTTGTCGATCTATCCTGCTCCATCAGGGAGTGGGTTTACTCCCAGGAGAAAGGTGGTGTTTATGAAAATGTACGGAGAGCTTCTCCTTTGTTAGGATGTGCATTTACTTGTCAGCTGCTAAAAGGAAAACTTTCAAACCCCATTAAAATGCAAAATATAGACCTACGCTGTGTCGAGAGAGTGGGTCAAGGGGAAAGCATTAACGATAAATGTAAAGCATTTTCTACACTTCTCATCCATCATGTTTCACAAAGAGGGGATTCTCTAAACATATTCATTGCAAAAACTGTTGGGCAGACGGGTGAGCCAAAACTGGCAGGGCCTAACAAAGGCGGGGGGGGAATACAGAAATAGAAGAATAACACAAAAAAGTAGATTAATATTCCAGTATTCCACCAACCACCAGGCTGCCTGCTAAATCACATCATCTCTCTGATGCCTTTTCAACGTTACACTTCATGCTTTCACACATTCCTCGCCTTCTAGAGCCAGTGTTACGCCTGTCAAACAGGCACGATGTTGTGACTCTGTGTTCACATGTACCAGATTACATTGACTTCTACTGTTTTGTTAGGAATATACACTATAATAAGAGGGATCTTTGTAAATCACAGGTGACAGATGTGACATCCAGTGTGAATGGTTACCAAGCTGGAATAGAGAACATCAAAGCTTCATTATGCACATAGCCTCAGTAGCCAGTCTGCGCCGACCAAACACAGTTTATTCAGATGAACTATGGCACTGTTAAAACGTGGCATTAACATGCTTCTTAGGTGATCTGATCACAAGAGCACAGCTCTAGTGTTAATGCATCAAAGACGCAATGAAGATGCTTTAAGATCCAATCACTCGTGGTCTGAGTTTACATTTAATTACTTTTAGCAGTGTGCACGCACATGCATCATGTGGCCACATAGAAGGACTGCCTACTCAACTGACGTGTGCGTGTGTGTTACTCACTGTGTGTGAAAGTGAACAGCTTGTACGATGACGGAACAGTGTGTCCCCTGTATTCATTCTGCAGAGGAGTTTCTAAAATGAAAGAGTGCGGGACCCAGACAGGCGAAGACAACGTTGACGGTACCCGTTACAAACAGGCTGACCAATGAAGTGGATGACGGATTTGATGTTTTCGATGAGACCAGAGAATATCCAGTTAAAACGGACCGTATTGTTTTCCATGACGTTTGTTCGAAGTCCTAAAATGCAGCCACTGTGCCTTTCAATTTTCACTGAGCACTGTGACGCACTCCATTTAAAAACCCTTTAAATGCTATATTGCTTCTCAGCAACCGGTGATATTTGGCCTTGTGTGCTCTGATTAACTTGGCATGCAGTTATCAGAGCAGTCCTAATTTTGTTTTAATGAAAACGAACCTCCTGACGTACATGTTTATTTGCTGAAAGAGAAGTGACTCAAGACGCATTCAACCTGTTGTCGTTGTGAACACAATGACTGTTGGGTATAATTAAAGCACCTTTCCCTAATCATTTGCATCATATCTGTGTTGTGGTGGTGCTATCAAAGGGTGCAAACAAACCACATAATATAATATATATTATAACATAAATGGATTCCTAATGCGGAGCCACCTCTGATGGGACCGCCATACGTGATGCAGAACTATAATACCAGATTAAGGTGCAACACCATTGAAATGCAGTAATGACAGCTGCTTATTTTGTCATCGGACATGTACAACGAAACTGTGAGCTGGAAATGGTGTTTGGTTTGTCTCAGCTGAGATACACTGAGGTGCTGGGGCCTGAATGTTGCTCTTATTTAACAATGCTTTTCAGTTCAAGGTGTAGCATTGTCTCCATCTCTGAAAGGTCTAGCTTTCTAAAATATATCCTAATATAGATGCTTTGTGTAACTGTTGTTGCTGCCTCGTTGGGGCACATGCTCTGGCTATACCCAAAATGATCATTTTCTTTGAACTCTCTTTGATATCCTGGGACACGTGGTAGAACTGGAGCCAGTATTGGCTGTCCTGTATTTGGGGTAGACTACTGGGACAGGACCGTCCTCCTCGTCCTACTTATTGCTACAATAAGTAGGTTATACCTAACGTGAGATGTCAATAATCACCATGTGAAGCAGCTTTGTCCCTTGGTTAATATTTGTACTGCATCCTGTCGTATTGTTTTTTTTTGTAATATTGTATATAACTTGATTGCAGTGTTTATTGTTTGTTGTTAATTTAATATACTAATAAGACAAGAAAAAAACAATTAGTTGTTCACCAAAAAAACATCTGCATTCTTGTATTATATCTGATTGGTAACCCTGACATAGCTTGATTGAATGGCAAAACGCTGTTCATTTTGATATCCCGCTGATCACAAGTCTGGCAGCGCCCCTGATGCTGTGATGGACTCCTGAGTTGGAGACCTTAAAACTGCCAGATTATTTAGTATTTATAAGATGATTCAGTTGTCAGTTTTTTTTTAAATCCATCTGCACAAACCCATATTACATGGGCTGTTACGGATGTGTGATTTTGAGAGTAATAAAGACCTTTTCATTGGAATTGCATTGCTAGGCAACAGATTGGGTCCATGTCTGTCTCCTGTCAGCAGTCATTTATATGCAACAGGAAACAAACTGGGACACATTTAGAATGTTTACAACTATGAAATGGTCCATACATAAAGTGGGCAACAAAACACCAGCGTGTATGATTATGTCACTCTTGACAGGGCATAATTGAATGTAAACCACTTTAAGTGTTGATTGGAAGGAGAAAGGCTTAAACCTGTGTGTTTGTGTCTTCATATCTGCTGCAGTCTTGAGCAGACTCGCTCTCTGCTCTATCACTCTGTCGCTGTCTCTCTGTCCTAAACCTCGGAGGACTCGGCTGTTCAAATCAGAGAACAGAGGAGTGCTGGATCCTAAAGCTCCAAACCTGATGGGACAACACAATCACACCGCACAAGTCTGCTGCCTTAATAAACTCTCTTTTTTCCCCTCCTCCGTTGCTGTCTCTCCGTAACATTGGCTAATTTGAAATATGTTCAGTCATGGATGAAGTATATTTTCTGAGAATACCCCTGTAAGTATTGAGTTTAAAGACAACATCAAATGCATGGGTAGTCAGCCAAGCACAGCTGATTCCAAGCACTCACAACACCCACACACACAGCAAATCACACACTGACACACTCCCTCCCATCGTCATCAGCTACACAGCTGTGTGATTTGATAAAATACTTGGCAGGACCCTGTGACTGACCTTTCTATTCGCGCTCAACACGTCTGCTCTATGAGCAACCTACGGCACGTAACCAGGCAACGCTGTCTCTGATCAGATCTGAGGTCTGGCCATTGAGTTTCTCACAAGCTTAGTGTGTACCTGTGTGTGTGTGTGCGTGTGCTGATGTGTGTGCGTGTGTGTGTATGTGTGCGTGTGCTGATGTGTGTGCTGATGACTGATGTTTTGGTTTTGGTAATTGTGGAAGTTGCCTGCTGGGGATTGAATCCCTTTGAGCTGCAGAAACTGCCTACATAGGCCAAATGATTGTATCTCTATATCAGCTCAGATGCAACGGAGGCTTTTTTCACAGTTTAGTTGCGTGTTTTAGAAGTAAAAGGATGATGTTGTTGGAGCTTTAAATGAATCCATGTGTATAATTGTGCTCGTTTGATTCTCTATCTTTGATGTTGTAAAAACGGGTTGATTGGCCCAATGAATTCAGGTCGCAGCGTTTCCCTTTTCTCGAGCTGAACTTCCTTCTCCTCTGATACTCTTACTCACAGACAACAAGTACCACCCTCTCGTCATGTCTGTATTTTAAGAGCTTTACAGTTATCCCAACTTTTTACTGAAGGAAAGGATTAGAAAAAGATAGCAAGAGGGAAAATCCAGAAGAGAAAGATGGAGATTCAGACAGTTGGACGAAGGCAAATCATTCCAATTCCCCCTTAAATTTTAATACCTTTAAGCAATACATAAGCAGTGATGGAGGCAGGCAATGTTTTTCACTTTAAAACTCTTAAGATAGATGGCAATGCAGTGCCAGTTGGAGGCATTAATCTTTTTTTAGCACCAGAATATTACTTCCATATAAAACAGGCGGACATTTGAAATAGCTGCCAGTGGGACTTCTTGGTTTTATAAATTCTTTAGCTATTTCACACTAACAGTTCGAAGTCATACCAGACAGCAATGATCAACACAGTCAGTACAGTGCAGAAGGCCTTGGCCCCAGACAATTGCTGTCCATGACAGAGAGTTGTGTGTACGGTCAGGTCGTGATACATTGTCTGCAGTGTGGGACGTGATATTTTGACTCTCTCTTTAAGGGCAGACAAAATGTGAGCGACAAAATCTGCTCTCGACATAATGATGACGATGAGTGCGATGCCTCATGCAGAGTGTCATTTGTTCTGCAGGACACTTGAGCCTGAGTGTGTGTTTGTGTGTGGGGGTTACACATGTACGTGATCCACAGCCTTTTAAAAATGACTGACAAAAACTCACGTTTTGCCTTTATTCAACAGTTCCCTTGAGACTTCTTATCAACATTACACAAAAGATTTATTCATATTCCTAGGAGATGGAAATACAATCAAGCCACTCGCAGTGATGATATCAAAACCTATTATTTTTTTAATTACCATTATTGCAAACTGACATGAGAAACACAGCAGCTAAGAATACTGATATGAAAATCACCTCTGTACTGTAATGGTTGGACACTTGTGATAACAAACAACTATCTCTATATTTCGCTCAACAGTTCTGAAAGTCTTTTTTAAATAGTTAATACCTCGTAATGCAGGCATCAGTTAGCACACTATATCCACTGTTTACACCGACACACTGGCTGTTGAGATAGCAGAGCCATACCAAAATCCCACAGATTGTATTTGTTATTAGCACTTGACTGCAGATCATGTTTACAGCTCATTTAAAATGCAGTGAATGCAGCACACAGCTGGCCGGACAGCAGCACATGCTTAGACCCTTCACAAATCATTTCATCTGAAATATAAACAGAGAATTCCAAACTAGCACTACTGAATACAGATAACGCAATAAAACTCAATTCGACTATTTAATTTAATTTAGTGGGTGTATAAAATATGAATGCTTGGTTACTCTGAAAAACATTCCATCTGTATGACTATATACCAGATAACATTTTACGGCCACTTGGGGGCAGCACAACAAGCTGTGAAGAAAACATTGATTTATGATCATCATATAAAGTTACCGACCTAATGCCAAAATATTTTCACATTAGCTATTCAAATGTTTTTTCTTGCTGTTCATAAGTTTGGCCATATCAACTTTTCTCATGTATCATGATTTAATAAATTATATAAATAATGTTGGTGTGTGTAGAGTCACTCGGTGTCTGTGTACATGTGTTTAAGGCCAGTCATTTGAAGGCCACCTCATTTTGAAATGATTTGATTGAAAAAAATATTATTATGCATTTACAGATGCCTAACATCCGTCAAATAAAAAAAGGGAGTGGAAGACTAGGAAGTGGAGACAGGCCATACAGGCGGTGGAAGCAGGCAGGCTCACTGCACGGCAGGCAGCCAAGCCTCTGGTCTTACAGGAGATCTGTCAGCAGTGAGCCATTCTTTCTTGGTTTCCAAGAAGCCGTTTCCAAGGGACCTAACAGATTCTTACTAGAGGCTTAAGGATAGAAGAGGGGTATTGGCTCGGTTCAGGTTTGTTGCTTCTACATTCTGGACCCACCAAGCATCGACTGGTCATGGGTCATGCTGTCCGGGCCGCGGCATGTGACCTCCTCCTTCTGGCACCCGCTTCAAATGTTATCAGCTGATTAAATGGTCGTTTTCCGTTGTCATGTGGTGAGGTCTACCTCTTAATTGCCTCAGTAGGCCCTCTATTAGTGAGCTGGATCACCGCAGGGAGGTATATATATGGTATATATATATATATATATATATATATATATTACCATATATATAATACTATGGTGTATGTATATATATATATATATATATAATATATATATCTACCATATATATATATATATATGTGTATTTTATATATATCTCTAAATCTCATATATTTATATATAATATCTTCTATATATATATATTCTCTATATGTTGTCTATATCTCCTTTCTCTCATCTATAATATATATCTTGGTATATATTCTTTCTATCTAATCTATCTAATCTACTGGTTCTATTCTCTTATCTTATCTATTGGTCATCTCTCTATCTATATCTCTCTATCTCTCTTGTATCTCTCTATCTCTATCTTATCTCTCTCTCTCTCCTCTCTCTCTCTCTCTTCTCTCTCTGGTCTCTCTCTCTCTCTCTCTGGTCTCTCTCTCTCTCCTGTCTCTTCTCTCTCTCTCCTTCTCTCCTCTCTCTTGTCTCTCTCTCCCCTCCTCTCTATCTCTCTCTCTCTCCCTGGCTACTCTCTCTCTCTCATATAATTTATATTATATATCTGTATACTATATCTATATATATGTATATATCTCTATATTATATTATACTCATATATATATATATGGTCATATATATATGGTATATATACCACTTATTATACCATATATTATATATATATACTATTATTATATTATATACCATAATATATTACTATATATATATACCATATATATAATATCTATATATTATATATATGGTTATATATATATATATTTATCCTATAATATATATTATAACCTATATATCTATACCATATATATATATATAATATATATATATATATATCATATATATTATATCCATATATTCATATACTATATATATATACCATATATATACCATATATATACGCATTATATATATATATATACCATCATATATATATATATATACCATATATATATATTATATATATATATATATATATATATATATATATATATATACCATATTATATATATATATATATATATATATATACATCTATATATTATATATACCCCATATATTACTATATATATATATATATATATATATATATATATATATATATCCATATATATCAACATAATATATTATATGTTATACCATATATATCCTATATTATAATAACTATATATCTATATACCATATATACTATTTCCTTATATATTATATATTATATACTATATATATATTCCTATATATATTATTATATATATATACCATATATATATATACTATATATAATATATCATATTATCTATTACTCCATATATATATATATATATATCTCTTTATATAATATACCTATATATATCTATATATATATATTATCCTATATATCTATATAATATATATTATATATATATATTTATACTATCTATCTATATATATATAGATTATTATATATATATCTATCTCTATATCTATGGTTTCTATAATATATTAATCTATATAATATATATTTCTCTACTATCTATATTTATGTTATTATATATCTATATTTATGTTATTATATATCTGGTTATCTATA
>NC_041378.1:16378650-16433650 GCF_900634415.1 Cottoperca gobio | reverse complement strand
ACAGTTATATAACACATGACTGCAGTTAATGTTTGCCTTTCTATTAACTGTAACCACGCTCTTCCTCCAACCTTTCCCATACCCACTCACAGAGAGTTTGCAGAAAGCAAGAACTTTAAAACGGACGTACTTCAAGGTTTGGCAGTCCAATAATGAAGTTCTTGTTTGAAGACAGGTGGTGCTTGAAGCTTGGTGATGTAGTGATTTGCAGGTCATGCAGTGGCCACTATTTGTAGTGGCTTTCTAAGAGGAAAGTCTACGGATAATATTACAATGTGTTTTATAGTTAATAATGACTTCCTCCATTTCATTTTCTCTGGTTTCCTGAAAGGTCAGCACTGTCATGACAGTATGGAATCAGTCAAAAATGAAAGGTTCCGTGAAAGCACCTTGACAATTGTCTTTGTGTGGCTGTATGAGCAAATCCAATGTTTACTGTGATTCCATAAAAAAAAGAAAGAATTCAGTCCGACATTTAGCTGTTATTATTATTATTATTATTATTATTATTATTATTATTATATTATTATTATTATTATTATTATTATTATTATTAGTATTATTGTTATATCCTAATATTGAATAGTGACATGGACAAGGGCAACCCTTACTTTAAGAACTTATAAATGGTATAGCAGATCTCTGTGATCCAGTGGCAACCAAATGCAAAAACACAAAGCCAATGTTTTTGTTGTTAGTGAAATGTAAAGCAGCCCCAAACAAGACAATTTCATAAAACCAAGAACTTTACAATATGGAAGACATTAGTTTTGAATCCTTTAGTCACATTTTCTGTGACAATCAATAAACCACTCAATATAAAGGAGGAGAACATCCAGTCCACAGACGTACTGTAGCATGTTTCCTGAATGTGTTCCGGGTGAATTATAAAACCAAAAGAGGACCAGAGAGAAGAGCTCATCTAAATTCTCTCCTCTTGATTTCAGCAGCCTGATGCACGAGTGACTGTGAAATATACATTGGGCTGAACAGTTTGATTATAGAACTACCGCTTTGTTTCCATTTCAAGGCACAAAGGCACTTCTCTGTGTTCAAGGATGTGCTGACCTACATCCTCAAAGTCAAATGTTGCATTTAGAAGTGCTTTCAGGGTATTTGACACTTTAATAAATTACAACTTTTGCAAAACACCCGTCACCCCAGCTTCCTCTGTGAAAAGGTTCTGCTTCAGGTTTTTGGCCCTGCCTGGGAGAGAGCCTCTACAGGGCACTGGTTTACAGGAAGGAGTGACACAATCAATTTGCAGAGCAACTGACACAATCAGCAACTACATAAATCATATCAGCACAGCCAGGCCCCCAGGCGCCTGCTGAGTTGACAGTTTCATGGCTCACCTCCAGAATGCAACCTGTCAATCAGCAGAGTGACAGATACCAGAGGGCAGGTACTCTACACTGTCACACTGATAGCTCGGGCTGGGGGGATTATTTTCAAAACTGTGAAAGCTGTAATGATTTTCAGATTACCTGTTTAAACCAGCAATCAGACCATTGGATTGGTACTGTACAAGATCGGAATGATAATCTTGTGTCTTTCAGTTGGTGGAGCCTTTTTCACAAGACTTCAATGAAATCAAATCATGTTTTTATACCTTTTCTTTCTTTCTATACAGCAGTAGCCATTACATGTATCTACATTGTGTAATCACCTCTTTATATAGTAGTTTTCATTGTTAGTGGCGCCATTAGCGTGTGGGATTAAACTTCCTGCCTATGCATAAGGGATTCACAGAGAACATTGCACGTAGGTAGTCCAATGTTACTTTTCTGGATTTGATCTCATTCATATCAGCCTTACTGTTTGCTGTTGCAACTCAAACACTTCCTACTGCTGCTCTTTCTCATTGGTGTGCTCTTTATTGGGAAGGATTCAAAGATAATGCAATGCAATGAAGGATTATAATTTTGAATCAGATGTATTTTTACTTGCATTGATTCTATAACAAATGACATAAGAATCATTACCTTAAAATCAATTTAGCAGTATGTGTTAAAAATATATATATATTCAGATTTCGGTGGACATGCTGTACTTTGGTCATGTGCAGGCAGGCTGAGACAGTTCAGTAGATTGAGGCGGTGGAGGTGGACAGTAAAACACTTCGCCTGGTTATATCTACCGCACTCTGCCTGCTGTTCTGAGGGACTAACTGAAACAAGTCTCAGCACCCACTGGGATTACTACTTTTATTGCTCACTTTCAGGCTCCCAGTATCAGTTAAACTGGGGCAAAATCAAGAACATGTAAGTGATCTCACCACATATTTTATTTGTGCTCTTATTCCCTTTATACTTGGTCAGAATAAGATGCTCTACCTTCCTTGTTTAGTAGTAAGTAGATTGCTATTCATAGACCACACACATAACTGACATTTGAAGAATTACAGCTTGTTGCAAGTTTTCAAAATAAAAAAGGACGTTGAAATGACTTTGAACTACCCATGTGCATAAACCACAGTGGCAATCAAAATAATAGTATGTTGTATTAATGTTATGATCGTTTGAGATTCAGTTGTGGAAGACGTGATTGGATCTTTTACTTAAGTACCACAATATAGAAATAATCAGTTACAGGCAAGTCTCACATTCAAAAGTAAAAGCACTGAGTAATGAGCACTTTATTATTAAAGTATTATTAGTATTATTATTACTTATGTATTGACATGTATCAACATTCTTTACGTTGAACTTGATCGTAATGGCGCTAATTCTAAGAAATGTTCAGTATTTTCTTTACAGTTGTAAATATTGTAAAAGTGAAACATTTCTCTCTGTAATATAGCAGAATTATAAAGTACCATAACAAACGAAATACCTCAAAACTATAATTAAGTAAAGTGCATTTTCCACCATGAATGAGTCACCCCGAAGTGATTGCACATTTTGCTCAAACAGTGAAAGATATAGGCCTCGTACAATAACAAGTATTTATCTAATGCCAATATATAATTCTTACACTATCTAGCAGTTTGATTACAACATGTGAGGTGTAAGTAGCTTCTTCACATCCAATCATCTCTACAGCAACCAGCTCAAGGCAGCGCATCAACTGGAGTGACAATTTTGCGACACTCCTTCGAGACACTAGCCTGCCAATCAACCTGCTCACACAGGTGATGTATCTGCACACACACACACACACACAGACATTTTCTCGCCTGCCAATCCATCGTGACAGACAGGTTTGAAACACACTCCCTTTCACAGCAGCAGCAGCACGGGTAGATAGCAGCGGGAGCGTAAATGTGCTGAAACAATTGGGACGATTTCTTTGTCCTGAGTAGCACTCCGTGACGATTACAATGTTTTACAAAATGGCTTGGAACCATGTCTGCTTCACGACTGTTTCATGCTGCTGCAGTGCTGTCTGAGTGTTGTCGCTGTAGGACCTTGCTCACACATACCCCTATGGAGAACGTTGTCAGCATAGATGCAATGCATTATTTATGTTCAAGCACCCTTGGAGACATGTTCTCCTTGCTATAGACAATAGCTGGTTTTCCATCCAACAAGTTTATGCAAATTATGATGTAACATTTTAGACAGGTAGAAGGAGAATGGAATATTTCAATAATAATTTACAAATGGTGTTTTTGTTTGTTTCAGGTTTTGGGGGAAAACCTTTTATCATCGTGCTTACAGTAAAGACATCTGACCTTTTACTTCCCAATAGCACTGAATGTGATAATTGTACTGACACCCTGATTTATGTACAATTATTTAATAATGGATTACGGTCATTTGAAACGGTTTGTTAAATAATCAAAAACAAATCCTTCAAAATATGTTTTTGCAATATACTAATGTGTTTATTTAGTTTTATTTGTCTCTATGCTCTGCTCTATGACTGTATACTTTATAAATCAGCTTTAGTAAAACCTGATATCCACACTTACCTAATGCACCAGTCAATAAATCCACTGAAGGAGCTAACATTAGCTTTTGACCAACATTTAGCGTTAAATTTATCTTCTCACTAATTCATTAGCAATGACTATTAAGCTACAACTATATAGTCCTGAAGAGATCCCAGTTTCTACGTCCTTGGCAGACATATCAATTAAGGCCATTGTATGTCTGTAGGGTGCAATGATGTTAAACTGGCCCTACAGGACTGTCTTTAATTAACCTCTGGAAAGGTAACAAAACTGTAATGAGTTTACTGGTGTGAAGACAGAAGAGTGCTGTGTGACACACTAACATGGACAGATTTGTTGTTTAGACATGCAATGAAACACCATTTCAAGAGACATTTAATTGTAGAATTATAAGGAGCAGCAGAAAATGTAATTCTGGTATCAGACAAATACTTAACGAGGGTGGTCATTTATTCAAACACTTAAAATGAACTACGTTTTTCTGACATGACCTCTGGTCACACAAAAGATGTCCTCTCTCAGATGCGAAAGTGAAAGTGAAATAAAATGCTGCATACTAACATGTTATTTATTCTAATAAGGAACAACTCCCGTTCAAGGGGGAAAGACTGAATGTGCGTTATACACTACTGTTATACGAATATTAGGAGTTGGTTCTTAGAGATAAACAGCTGGTGGCGCTAATTCTCTAGTTGCAACAAAATTATATAATTAAATAAGCGTGGCAAATATGATGGAAAGATGGCCAATCTGTTTGTTTCATGTATTAATATGAGGAAGCTAATCTCTCCAAACAGATTTAATGTTTTCTTTGGCCAATCGTAAAACCTATTTGTGAATGTATTTGTGTTTTTCTCTGCTTAAATTGTAAATGCTCATAAAAACAGCTCGATGGAAATGCACCTAATGTCGACTTCTTTGAAAGATGACAAAGATCTTTCCCCTAAACTTAACCAAGCCGGTGGTTGCATATTGTAAGCACATGCTGCCAAGTACTTCTACAATATTCTAGTACTCTTTCCACCTCTGGTCATGTTTGTGAGGGTCATGCAGTTGATTATGAATTGCTTGGCTTGGCTTTCTTACTTGACGCCATTTGTGAGAAGTATATGACATACTATCTGAAGGCGGGTTAAGTATTTGAGAGCTAAATGTAGAGCTAACATTCATTCACAAGGCATGTAACACATCTGGTATGATTAGGACATAATAGAAAACATACTTGGACTGCACTTATAATGTAACTGTGATGCTTTACAATACATTTTACTATAACTTTGAAGTGTTACAGAAAAGTCAAAGTACACATTAATGCTGCTCTCTCCCTATTTTGAAACATCCCCCCGAGAATAAACTCTATTAGCATAGTAAATATGCTGATGACAGAAAACCTGCATGCCTATTTGGATGAATATCAGCCTCTGACCTTGCGACTGGACAACTGGCTCCTCTGCCACATCTCATCGTACATCTCTTTCTATCTCATCACCCTATCTCCCACTCTCTAAATGTGGCCTGAGAGGCAGCATGGCTGAGGCTAATACCTATTTATTGCTTTGCAGATACACTCTGGGGCCTCATGGCTTTGTAATTAAAGCTTATCCTGCATCGGATGAAGATATGGAAATAGCATTACTTCTCAGATGAAGCGATAAAAAAAAAAAAAACCCAGCAGCTTTTTCCTTCCTCCTGGCATGGAGCTCGTTTGTAAGCATGGGATGAATTATACTGAACCTAAATACATCTAAATTTGTTTTCAGATATTCGGTTAGCTTAGGGTGTGCTTGATTCATTTAGCAGTCCAGATTTGAAAAAGTAATTGTGAACATTCGGTTTTGATTTAAGAGGTAGTTTATAATGAAACATATTTCCCAACTCATCATATAAAGATAACTTTAGGTAACAGTTACCTGCCATTGTTGGATGATTCATTTCTTCACACAGTTTAGTCACATTTCAAACGTGACCAATGTCAGTTCCAGACCATTTTAAACGGGGGAACCAGGATTTGGCCACATTCGATTACAGGGGTACAACATATACAGTGTTAAGTTTAGTTTAGTTTAGTTCTCCAACAGACTAATGATACACATGACAATAAACACAAGAATCCCCTGTTAGTGTACATATTTATCTTATTCATCACTGCCCTTGAATAATTACAAATTCCCTCTCTGGCGAACAATAAGACGTTAAATAGCAACAACATTCGGATACAAATACTGAATTCTACAATAGTTTCAATTTTCATAACCAGTAGATGCTATGTATGTATGCTATGTGGTGTGTAGTTTCTATGTTGGCTGTACATTTCTAATTTATATTGCTTGTGTTGTGCATGAACTTTAATTTATTGTCGGTCAATTTTGTAATTGTCTGTGTTTAGTTTTTTCTTTTCTGGTTTATTTTAGTCAAGCTACCCTGAGGACGGCGGTTGCATATTTGTAATTGTTCAGTTGTACGCACAGGCTGCAAAGTAAAAATATAAAATGTAATTTATTGTTGGTTTGGACAACAGCTGAGGTTGTTCCCCAAGTGTTACCGTTGACATTTAGGGAAAAATGTAACCCAGCAACGTTCATTCAGAGTACATTTTTAGTAAGTACTTTTACCTGAGTGAAATATTCTAGCAGTTGTTCCACCACTGATCATGACATTGATCAGAGGTGGTTTAATGATCACACATTCACTTGGAAGTCTCAAAAGTGTGACGCTGTGAAGGAGAATCACATTTCTCTTTGGGCTTTACTTTGTATTTTGTTGACTGAGTCATTGTTCTCCCTCCTCCTCGTCCCAGACCTGATAGAAGACAAATGACGTCCCCATCCGAACCCATCAATCAGACAATAGCAAACAACTGTTAACAGAAATTGTACATTGTTTCAATATGAATACCTTTGATTCATGTGTCTGTACTCCATGAATTAATGTGATTACAGTTATTAAACCTGCAGGATAATGAGTTATGGAAATTCCAGCTCAGGAAAGCTTCAACAGACTGCCTATTAAACATCATTCACAATCAGCTCCTTAGTACACAGATAGGATAGATTTCGCCCCCCACACACAGACATAGCAGATGGCCAATATTTGGCATGCAGATACGGAGTGACAGGAGGTGAATTAGAGCATTGAGTTATGAAATGAATATTGACATGGATAATTGCAAGAAAACCTATGGCTTAAAAGTATAATCAGAATAATCATATCGCACATGACATATTTTAAACGGGTCCATTTGGTCACCTGAAGCTAATATTATATGATACACACCAATTGTAGAAGAAAAATCCCATTTTAGGATTATGTTTATGAAGTGCCACTCATTGTCTGAAATGTGTTTTCTGCTGGCTTCAACAGGCAACAACACAAAACACATTTCTACGTATAACATTTCTGAAGACGGTAATTCAGCAGGGAAATCATTATCTTCATACAAGACATGCAATTGAGTTTTCAAAGTGGATAATGTACATACAATATACATTTCAGATGGATATTGAAAGACAAGGTTGTCACGCTGCAGGGCAGTCGTCAATACTAAACTTTCTGCTCGGGACATTGAAATAATGTAATTTACTGACACAGAGAGACGGTTCTTGGAGTAATACATTACTGATACAGTTGTTTTACCTCACGACTTGATGGTAAAATGACGGAAAACAGACAAATAGACTTTATGTACGGTCTAAAAGATGCATGAGCAATGGTGGTTTTCATTGAGCTATGACGACATGCTATTTGACAAGAGTGTTATTATTTTAGCCACGGCTCTCTCGCCTGCAAAGAGAACTTAACATGCACAAAAACAAACACGTCCTTGAAGACAAAATAATCATTTTGAAGATCTGCAGCCTTGTAGAAAGTATGTCTCCATGTGGCGTCGGTCTGTATGTAAATACAAGATGGAGGTGAAGGTACAACGTGTTCTAATAGAATGGAAGAAAGATGACAGTCCTATTTCCTTTGAGACTTTCCTGTTCACTCTCTTCTATCATATCAAACCAAATTAATTATCCCAAAGGCAGCATGCCATAATAGGAAGCTGGGTGGGCATTTTTTTTTTTAAAACACTGGCTGTTGGAATCTAAACACGCCGTGTGCGATTACAGTGATGAGGGCATTGAAATCCTGTAATTGAGACATGCAACATTATGATTGCAAACTGATTGAATATAATTAGCCATGGCTTTTACTTTGTTTGCTTGCTTCCTTTAATTAAAAGACTTTTCTTTTCACGTCGTCAGAGTAGATTCACATTATGCAGGGATGTTTGATAAGTGATTAGCCTGGTAAAGCCCGCTAAGATAATTAATCTTCCAATTGTACCAAAGTGTGCTGCGGTTGCCAAGTGGCCTCCCCTTTATACTGCCTTAGTGACTACGCTGTATATCAGTGTTTCTCAAACTTTCTTCAATAATGTACCACGTGTGATATTTCTTTTAACCAAGTACCCCCTGACCTTTGGAAGGGAATGAAAAAGCCTATTTAAAGAGGTACAATACAGCGCTGCGTCGTCAGTGTCTGATTTACTCGGCGACAACCTTGTAACTAAGAAACCCTTAAATGTTACTTTTAAAATGTTTAGAATACATCTCTAAATTCTTGTCACTGTGCTTTTACACTCATTGTACTGTAGACGCATTCAACTCCATCCTTTTCAAATTGCACTTACAATTTAATGAGAAAGATTTTCACTTCTCTCTTTTCAGCTGTAATGTTTCTCTATATTTTCTTGATTAATTCAGTATCAAAACTTTGTGTGATGTGATGTGTGTTTACAGCAGTTAACTATTGCACTTAAAATAGGTACCAAACATTTACATGTTCTTTTGGAACTTATTATAGTATAACTATTTTAGAAACTATGGAAAACACATTAAGTTAACTTTAAAAAGAAGTTCCGCTCTTTGAGAAACAGTGCTGTACATAACACAATACATACCTAGTCAAGAATAATGAGGGAGTGTTAACCTTTCACTTCTCTGTGTTCAATTATCATCATTTCAGGGTATTACGCAGGTGTGACATGTTAATGTTTCTCTGACAGCTTCATTATAAGCCATACCATTAATAGATGCTGTAGTTACACTCTTACATGACTACAGTATATACTTTCCTCCAAACTGGGCTACAGAGACGCATCTTGACACATCTCTTGAATTTCCACAGCTCGCTCCCAAACCTTGCTGCCTGCCTGCCTGCTGTGAATATTAAATCCATTCTCCTCTTGTGACTCTGTGGGTGTGAGGCCTTGTCCTTGCAGAGTAGAGCACACTCCATCCCTGACAAGGGCTCCGCTTTTATCACCTGATGCTGTGAGAGCCAAATGAGGCTTCGGCCATGTTCAGCCATTTATCATCCGCGATCAGCGAACAGCCACAGGGGCAGAAAGGACCTTGGCTGCGTGTGCGCGCTCTCCTCCTGCCATTTGTTCTTAAAGTCAACCAGCTTTAGTGTCACTGTGGTCTACTGCATTCACTGTGGGGAAAACAAACATCAACATGGTGGCTGTGTTTATACACAGCGGGGCTTGTGTCTGCACAAACTGTATCTTGCACTAAATACTCACTTCAAGGTAAAATAGATAATAATGATGAATGTGGTTAGAGGAGCGTTAAACGGGGTGCTTATTTACTTCTGTCCCGACATCCATTCTGTCTGCCAGCTGTAGTACAAGGCGTTCAGCTGAGAAACTAATTGAGAAATCTGTATACGGCATAGAAAGTTATTAGCACATTTGACAAGCAACAGTGCAGTTGAGATGTTCAATACCCTTCAATACACTGGTTGAATAACTACACAGTTTGAAACCACCTCAAGAAGGCAGCGGTTGGCTTGTTGGGCTTGAACAGACGGGAGGGTGGGAAGGTAAATTGAATGCTTTCCCTCAAATGTTCCTAAAAATAAAGGGGTGTGTACCTATCTCCATATGTGTGTTAACAAGAGGGTTGGTATTCCCTTTCATCCACCTCGTTTTGCACTACTCCCTCTGTAATGGCTTGTTTGGACTCACACACTCTCAAACCGTTTATTTGCTCTGTCCTGGCTGGTTGAGGCGGCAGGACTCAGTCTTATTCACTGTAGGGTTGAGCTTAAATCACATTTACACTATTTCCTGAGCGTGCTCTGGGGGATATGTTGCTGTAGGTAAACATGAACTGATATGGAGGAATAACATCTCAAATACAGCAATATTGTTTCTAGTGGCATGGCTCTGGAGATAACGTTTGTAGCTGTAGCCTTTGGAGTCTGGGGATGATTTACTTACTTAACATTACTTAAGAAATGTTTAGCATGTCAATGTTTGGTATCTTTTGTTTCAGCACAACCTCACCTATATAACCAGAGTACATGTGAGTGTGTCTATGTGCTCAGCAACATGACAGCTGCTGTTTCCTTCTATGACTTTACTTTGTGTGTTGCTCTGCTGTCTGTTGTGTAGAGTGTTTGGGGGGTCGGCGTGGGGGGCAGAATAAGCGGGATGCCACGCTGAGTGGGCACATGCTACATTTAAGTGAACAAATATTTTTTTATCAACTTTAAATCATCGTATCTCCGTTTTTACTGGGTCTATTTGCATGAAGCAAAGACTGACGGAGAGTTTCAAGCAGCCGGTAATGTTGGCCAGACTGTTGTTTTTATGCGGCGCCGGCTTGAACAGGTCACGTGATGTGATCACGCCAGCGTGACGGTCGACTCCATGAGATTTGGTAAAGATATTCATGGTGTCCAGAGGATAATTACTCATGACTTTAATGACCCTCTGACTTATTCT
The DNA here is from genome assembly GCF_900634415.1 of Cottoperca gobio. Classification (NCBI taxonomy): domain Eukaryota; kingdom Metazoa; phylum Chordata; class Actinopteri; order Perciformes; family Bovichtidae; genus Cottoperca; species Cottoperca gobio. The sequence goes on along the minus strand of NC_041378.1, from coordinate 16,422,974 downwards.
TTAGCGCCAACATGAGGTTGACATTTGAGGTTTTGAGTGAAATGTCTCAATAACTATCAGACTTGCCTTGAACATTTATGTTCCTCTCAGGAAGAGATTTAATAAACCTTTGGTAAACCTTTAATATTTCACATTATTCAATTGTCATATTGTAATTAAGTATATTTTTTATTATAAATAAAATATAAATTATTGCTGCTTTAATCCTGTTTATGGACATTTCACATTGAGTGTTATAATGTTTAGCTTTTGTAATACTTTATTTACTTTAACAGCAAGCACATTCTGAAATGAGCTTTTGTAAGTGTTTAATTATTCTTGTCTGTACAGAACAAGCGGGAAATGTATGGTAGTATAATTTGTATTTGTATTATAAAATCCAAAGCAAAGTTCACTGAGAAATATGACATGCATAATTAGAAATGTCTACATTCAAAGCAAACTGTAACTGTATTCTCAGCACAAAAAGCCTTGTGGAACTTGTTTTCCTAACTTTTGTATTGAATACTTACACCAGAGTCAACATGATATAATTCATAATCATGTTTCCTAATGTATATTTTTAGCAACCAACCCCTCCGTCTGTGCCCCTTTGGAATTATAATAACAAAAGCCAGATGATTTATTCAGGCTCCTTTTGTAGTGCTTTCTTTTCTCCTACCTGTCTCCAGGAGAGGAGTGATGCAATAGCCTGATATCAACATCTGTGCCTCTGTGAAGACAGTGCTGCCAGATAAGATGCTCACACGTGTACAGAGGAGGGCTGTACTGTGGGGGGAGATACAGTATGCAGCATAGACAGATAAAGTGAATAGCATTAGTCCTGCAAGAGATCGCATGGGTTGTAACTTCAGAATGACCTCAACAGATACTTCAACACACAACCACTTTCTACTGGGACCCATTGCTGTTTGCATCATGGACACTATTTGCTAGAAACTTGCTCTATAGCAGGGGTAGCCAACGGCCATTAATCTCCATTTCCCTTTTCGCTGAGATAAGCTAGCGGGAGCAGCTACGGTGGGGCGCTAGCTGCGTTTTCTACGCTAAACACGGCAGACAAGCGAAAGAAAACTAACTACTTTCACAATGATTAAGAGGAATTAATTCATTATTTTACAACAGTGAAAGAAAAGTATGTCTCATTTGCGGACATACACCTTTTCACCAGGCCGGTGAACAAGTCACAGAAAGCAACAGGAAGCTTCATTTAGAGCTGCACATTTTAAATAAAGAACAAGAAAGTCTTTTCGGACGGAGAGGTCTTGAAAGGTGCCATGATGTTATTGAAAACACTGTTCAAAGACGAGAAGAAAGGTTCTGATGTGATCTCCACTCTGATGTTACAAAGTTAGTGTTTGTACAAACAGGATATGATTTGAAGTTAATGATTTCCTTAAAGTGATACTTTGTACTGAAATATAACGGGTGTGATTTTGAACAAAATGCTACAAATGTGCTCATTCATACAAAACTGTCAATAAAGATATTTACAAAAACATCAGAGATGTGATAACTCTGACTTTCAAATGTTGCAATAGATTGAGAACATAAATAAATAATGTTGCATGTTTAAATATATGTGTTACTACCATTGTTAATCATTGTTAATCATTGTGAGGAATAATTAACATTAACATGTGATCAGACAGTCTCTTCACATATATGAATATTTATTATTATTAATGATAATATTATTATTAAAGGGAAACCGTGTAACCGTGGGAAACTATGTTATTCAGGAAGTTTGTATCAAACAAGTTGCCCTTCGTATTATTCAGCACCCTTGAAATAGCTAGTAATTTTTCACAATACATCATTCACATAATTTTTCCATTTATAATTTTCTTTTAATTTAAGTCCCAGAGTGCAAAGAAAAGCAACAAAATAGACTAAAAGTTTGTTTATAAAAAAAAAAGCAAACCCCTTGACAGAATAAATAGTTTTCTCTCCTGCGTTTATGACTTAAGGACAGGCGAAATGAAAAAGCTTTTTTTCATCTGTGAAAAAGGTAAATAAAAACTAAAGAAACGGATATTTTACAGTGAAAACAAGATTTTCTTAGTGTTTGTTGTTGTAACAGTTATTTCAACCACAAGAGGCTGAAGTGCACCATCACCCCATGTTCTGAATAGGACCAAAAGCAATTATGTTTTCTTCCAAGTGAGTTTTAATTAGCATGCAACATTACTGTCATGAATTAAGAAAGACAGTGCGTGTCCTCCCTTCTATTTGTCAGTCACACATTCAAGATGTCAAAGATTCAAAGGCTCGATTGTATAGATCAAAGGATCTATATGCACACAAGCTCGGTAATGGAAATCACATACCTACGCATACTGTTTTGCAGGACTTTGGATATGTTCTACAAAGCCCACTCCCCTAAAACAGGTAAGAAATGGCTTTTAACATTGGATTTTTATTGGACAAAAATATATACCTATACGTTGTCCTCTGTGCAATCCAATTTATATGACATAGCCTTTTTCTACCTGGAATTCTTTACCTGAATAAAAGAGGCAATATCCCGTAACTGCCTACAGCCTGCCATACTCCATATATGCATTATTATTATTATTACATAAGTTATAAAAACTTAATGCAGCAATAGATCCAACATCTTTAATGCATTCAGGTAGCTTATCACACAACGCTTTGAAAGCTGACTGAGACAAAAAGGTTAGCTAATAAAGTTGTATGTTCTAACAATAGTGAAGTAATTTGAACTTTTTAATCTTGGTAGCAAAAATCCCAGTGCCATCGCATAGAAGAATTGCAGCACAATGACACAGAAGGTAGAAAAGGCTCTACAGATAAAAAACTATTTATATTCAAAAGATGACAAAAAGCTCAACGTTTTCTATTTTCTCTTCTGAGAGAGCGCCATGTGTAGTTATTTTTCTCTCCCTGTCTCCGACTCACTCGTCTCTCCGTCTTCTCTCCCTGTATCGCTAACTCGTCCAATCGCTTTCCGTCTGTCACTCGCCTCTCACCTCATCTGTCTGTATTCAGACTCGCAATGGGATGCACAGATTTGATTGGCTGCGTAGCGTCACGTGGGATGGCTTAACTCGCATGCAATTGGTCTGTGAGTTTCCTGAAACGCTAAACCAGTGCCGTAAAAACGAGAAAAGCTGCGCCTGGTTAAAATAGAAGCGCCCCGTCAAAATTGAAAATCCCTTAATAATTTATTGATTATAGGTCCGGGTCCGGATAGGTCGGCGTCTGGGTCCGGACTCGGACCGCGGTCCGCCTGTTGGTGACCCCTGCCCTATACATACACCGAGATCATCTCACTCAATCAAGACTCTAAATAATGTTAGTATAATGTACAGAACTGAATACAACGTCACTCACACCTTCTTAAACATCACATTCAAGAGCCCATTTCTCCTTAAAATCAAGGACCCAACCATGTATACCATGGCTCCTCACTCAGCTCCAGAGTGAGGAGCTGTAATGCAAGATCTTCTTGTACTAGTCTTTGTAGCATGACAACTGAGATTAAAGATTAAAGATTTCACTTTAGTCAAGTGTTGGTTCAACATATTACACAAACATTTGAACTCTCATACTAACCCTATTTGTTTATTCCAAACCCCCCACACCCCCTGGAAAGTTCTTTATTAACAGCTGTATGTTTCCCTTTGTGAGAGAATCCTGCTCACACTCACATACACAAGACAGAAGGAGAGGAGGGTTGATGGAGACAAACAGTTTTTCAATCTCAGCCTTTTCAGCCAAACAAAAACAATCAACTTCACAAATGCTCTTCTCATTGCCCGAGGCTCTGTGTGACACACACATCTTTCCCCCAGGACTCAGCCTACTGCAAGCGAACAGAACAAAGTTACCAGCACGCTTGTATTGTGCGACTGATTACCTGATTCCATGTAGCTGTCTGATCTCCAGCTGAGACACTCCCATCTCTCCACAAGAAGCTGGAGCCGTAACCACACTCCACTGCCACATACCCCCACTGCCGGCTAATGTACAATACGGGGCGGTCGACCCCTCCACCTTTTGGCTCAAAATACCCCCCCGTCGCTGTTCAAGGCGTCAGTCTGCAAGACAAAAGGAAGTGCAAAGTTATACCATAAACCTCCTGACCTCCTTTTTTGTCTCGGGCACCGCACAGTCTTTTCTACCTGTGTCCACACCTGCTCGCCACCCAAGTGATACCTCGAGATACCGAACCTTCCTCCAGTCCACCGCACACTTCTTTGGGTTGACTCGAGCACCAACCCCACCTGTGCATCCACATCTTGCTGTGGACGATGACATCATCCAGCTAGGCAGCAGCATATGCAGAGTGGGGACGCAGAACCCGGTCCATGAGCCGCTGGAAGGTGGCCGGGGATTCCAAACAAATTTGTACAACCCATATGGAGTGGAGAAGGCCGTTTGTTCCCTGGACTCTGGAGACAGAGGAATCTATCAGTAGACCTTGGTTAAATCCAGTGTCGTATAAAAACGAGCTGTGCCCAGCTGATCCATGAGTTTGTCGACCCGGAGCATTGGGTAAGCATCAAACTTAGACACCTCATTAACTGTGCAACAGTCCACACAGAACCGTATTGACCCGACATACTGGGCTTTAGAGAAATTAACCCTGTGCAGGACCTTGGAATGTATGAGTCCAAAGGCACAGAGAGCTCGTAAGGGTCCTTTTATCAGCCCCTTTCAACACTTCCTCTGTGATTTGTTATGCGCAGCTCCGTAGATCATGGAGATCAGTGAGCTCTTAGGTTTTAGCTGAGTTGCTTTCTTTTTTCTAATCTCATGTTAGTCTTGTAAGTAATTGTTTACAGATTTAGCATCAAGGAATACAATGTTTTACAATTAAGAGGAAAATAAATCCGCAATTTGCAATTCTCACTAAATGGACTTTTTATGTTGTCTGAGTGACAAATACAGTTTGTTTCGCAGGAGGGGCGCAGAATTCCTTGCAGGTTTCTTGCCTTGCCCGTGATTCTCCTACAGGAGGCATGCTGCGATACAGGCATACATGTCGTAGCTCGTGGTGGCTCATCAATAAGGTCGCGGAGCAGCAACACAGATGCTGGCAGAGGTCTCTGTCCTGGAGAGACTAGCTAATCACAGTCTCTGTGGGGAACGGGGGGGGGGGGGGGCATTCTGTCTTCTGACACTCCTATCTGCACACTTACACACAAACACACGCATGTACACTCCTGCACAGTCATGCAAGTAAACAGCAAACACGAGGCTGACACAGCTCCACAGGCGCACACGTAAACATGACAAGAAGTACAGGATGCAATGCAGGAACATGTGTGTTATCGCCCTCCCTGCTGCGTCACTCCCATTTGGTTGCTGCTGTGTTTATCCAAAATCCGAAAGAGATATTCTGACTGAATATAAATGCATTAGGGTTTGTGGGCTCATTGCCTTTGCCTGTGTTAGTCTTGTGGAATCGTGTTTGTCTGAAAAGATCAATATGCAAAGTTTCACACTAGAATTAAGTATTTGTTGAGCACAGAAACAAAAAAAATTCTGAAACATGAAATACAGATATCTCATTTGTAACATGCAATGTGGCATTCAGGTGCATTGGATTTTTAAAAGAATGTTTGATTTGAAGAACCTGGAAACAGTTGCTCATCTGTATTTAATCTAAGCTAGCGCTCTGTAGGTTATACAGTACAGTAGGTCACAGGTGTGTTCTGCTACAAAGGGAAAAAGTTCTCAATGGCTTACCATTTTTACATTTTATCATCATGGCTGCTCGGACTTTATCCTTCCATCGTCTTTGCTTTGCAGAAAGGTATACATGCAGTTCAGGAGTTTTCATAATTTTCTTTATTAGTAAAGGGATCCTTTTCGCCGCGCAGAATGCTCGTCCATGTCTGAAAGTCAGAGCATGCACTCGCCTGTCAAGATGTGAAATGTCCTTCTGTTTTTGTGTACCTTCAGTGCAGCAGCCCACACTCAGCCATCACAGCGCTGGACCGAAACCTTGCTTATGCTTCAAAACAATCTGCCTTATAATTTTCTCAGCTGAGCGGTCAACAAAGCTTATCTCCCATGAACACATTTATGTGAAGTCTGATCCAGTTGGTTGTAAGGATATACTCAGCTTGTCCGTTGTATCAGTGTGTGTAAACCAAATGAGAGGGGTGTAAAGGTATAAAGGGACAAAACACAAATTCACAATGTGATCCAATCAGCAGTAAAACTCTCCCAACCATGAAAAAGACCACACTCAAAGAAAATATAGTCTTTATGAAAACAGCAGAACGGCAGATAAGACCGTTCAATAATAACACACACAGATGCACATACACGCACACACACTTGAGAGTTTTTTTGGCCCTCCCTCTCATAAATCTCTTCCCCGTCGTCACTCATCAAAATGTAATATTGCACAATGCACAGGAAGATTTAAAGCACAGGGGCCAAGGACGTTCATGCAATTCTTAGGGAAAGAAATTGAGTTTGCAAAAAGATGAAAGATTAATTTTGAGTTATTTATATTAGCCTTGGATACACGGAGTCATTCTTTAAGCTTATGAAACATCAAACAGACACAATTATGTATGAATTTAACCTGGACCAGCAGTTCTCATACTTCATCCCTGACTCATGGGGAAATGACTGAAGTTCATTAGTCTTACCTTATGACAAATGTGGAGCCAGAGAGCCACACTTGGTTATTGAATACTTTACCTGCTCTCTGTGATCAATACTTAATTACATCGGCTCTTCCTGCTTTTTGGTGGATTATTGCTGAGAAGAAAGGCGCTCGTTCGAGAGGCGAAAGCAAGCCAGCAGGTTTATAAAGACAGAAACTGTTGGAGTGATCAGTAACCATGCATCATTACTCCACAGTCGATGGTAACAAAGTGTCCTGAATCATGCTTAACGACATTAGAGGCTGAGAACAGGGAGGGACAGCAGATGCTTAGTTTGTTAGCCAGGCTACTACTGATGTAACTGTGTTAGCCTGGCTTCCTTAGTGCCATAATATGGCTGGCAAAAAAGTGGACAAGACAATAAATAACCCTAGTCTCAAACGTATGCTACCGTTTACAGCTTTAGGAACTTGTAATTGATAAAAAGAGGCAAAGAATTGATGTCACCGTATTGATCTAAGAGTGCTCGATGAAAAAACACAGCAGAACAATGTTCCATTAGGGTTTAAGTATACTAAGAGGCATCATAAATCCACGTGTCGTCTGGATCTATGTGCAATTCATTCTCATTACATACGGCCACTGCATAAAAATGCACATTATGCCTGGATCAAATACATTGTGCCATATCCAGTGAAAGCCCGTCTCTATCATTTTTGCTAGCTGCACGGCTTTAAGGATGGCAATGTCAGTCTGACCTTTTGTAGTTTCACCACTTTTGTCCAGACTGACATATTGTTACGATTATTGAATGGAATGTCATGAACTTTTGCAGGGTCCCCAGAGGATGAAGCCAACTGACTTTGACGATCCCCCAACCGTATGGTGGCCCTAGACTTTTCATCAAATGACAAACATGAAATATTTTTGGTCTCGAGTGTGAAATGAGCTGCTTCACATTTCTGCTCAGGCAAACCGGGAAATGTATGTTAATTTCATTTAATTTATATGGGTACTGCTGCTGCTCCAAATTATAATCCGGCAACACTAATGTGCCAAATTATTCCAGTCCTTGGATGATGACAGCATGTTCACAACTGGAAGGCAGAACTTACACCGTACTGTGATGCTGTTCCCTATTGCTGCTTTACATACAAAATAATGGCCAAATTTCAAACTTTTTCTTTCTCTTTTTTTGCATGTTGAAGTAATCCAGAAGTAACATAAAATAATCACGTTGCGTTACTACCTGTCAGCCCTGCAGGTTGTCTAGAGGAGAAATCATTATGACTTTGTCTTCAGGTTGACATTTGGGGGTTTTGAGAGAAATGTCTCTACAAGTATTCAATGGATTTTTTATGAAATTTTTGCAAAAACATTCATGCCCTGAAGATAAATAGCTCTGGTGATTCCCGACTTTCGATCTAGTGCCAACATAAGATTAAAGTTTAAATTTAGAGCTGAAACAATCACTCAATTAATGCATTAAGATATCGATTAGAATTTAATGTGGAACTGTTTTTGATGTATTGTTGAGGTCATTTTATGGTTGCAACTTCTCAAATATGAGAATTAGTAAACTCATTTTTGGATCATTGGTTGAAGACATTACTATGGGCTCTAGGAAATTATTATGATTTATCCCCTTTTTTTAATGCTTTATACACCAAACTAATTTAAGGATTTAATCAATAAATGACCAAATAACTTTGAAACTGATGACATTCAACCTCAGCTTTGTATGTAATCCTAATTATCATGTGAACATTGTCATTGTGAGCAAATGAGCATTTGGTACAGCCGCACAGAGTTGTTAGCCTGACTGGAGACTCTTGGCCTTTTTGTCCCTTTTTGCGCTACACGTCTGTCTCAATAAGTTAAAAATGCTTTGACCTCTGCATTAAAATAATGTGCTGTGAGACTCAGTTAACTCCACAGTTACCTCAAGAAGTGTTCAACCTTGAGGATCTGTCACATTCTGATAATATATTCTGAACTCTACACATAATGTACTTGATATGAGTACGCCTCCCAACGCCCTGCGAATAACATCCTCAGTAAATTTGAACAAATCACCACTTAAAGACGAGCTCGAGCTGAGATTATCCCTCCCATCAACCTATCCTTTCCTTCTCTCTTCTCCCAAGGACACAGGCAGGTGTTAATAACACTCATTTAGCACAAAGCAGCAAATGAAGGCTCACCAGAATGCAAAGATAATGAGATAATAAGATTGCTTTGAAGTAGATAAACATCCAGTAAATATCACTGGCTGTCACAGGTGTTTTTTCACAGAGCGTGTTTAATCAGCCCTCATCAACATTCACAATGCAAAGGGTTTGTCCTTTGGAATTTAAACAAGGGTAAAAGATGTGACTGATGCTTGAAAACACACATACATTGTATATCCTCAAAGATTTCAGGGAATCTGAAAAATATGTCCATCCACAAAATCATGCTCATCATTTTAATAGCTGGCCATACTAGGAGGCTAATTTCTCAGATATTCTCATCATGTGTTCGGATGATTATCTGTATGAGGCATGTGCTTTTAGCCAGAGCAGCGATGTGCTCATCAAAGGAAACGGACTGGTTGATGTCAGGAACATGATGCGGTTGCTATTAGCCAAATGCTGAACATCTACGCCTGTATCAGATCAATTATAGATTACAGACTTTAGTTTGTTTGCTTGTTTTCTCTGACACACGTTGTGATTGATTTTTATTAGAAAAAGTGCAAGTTTAGATATATGTACCAGAGCAATTAGAGCGTAGCTGTGAAGGTTGATAAGTTTACCTTTTTGTTGCTTTGCCTGTTGAATACTGAAATTTAGATTCAAGCAAAAATTATATTTGTCGACAGCACTGGCCCCCACCTCACCGAGCATTCCCGGAGAAACATATTAAGCAGTCAGCTCCTATCGAGCCAATAGATTTTTAGCAACCGCGGCTACGCTTGTCAGCTTTAGCTGATTGCCTGACATACTTCCTCAGTGTCTCTTGGCTCATCTACAGTTGTCAGTTTTCCAGACGTGGCTGTTGAAGCTGTGCCCCTGGTCGTTCACTTAATTCCCCATACAGCCTGTCTTTATTTTTTCTCTTACCTGGACTCTGGCCAGTTCTGTCAGTCGTGATGTCTCCATTGCCCGGAGTGGCTCTGTCTATCTAACTCTAGCCTTGGCACGTTACCTTTTCTCTCCCTGTCCCTCAACTTCCCTCCTGGGTCCCTGACCTCTCTTTATTTCTCTCTCACTCCCCCTCTATTCAATCTTTTCCTCTTTCATCCCACTCTATTTTACCACTCAACCCACAACCTTCTTTTCCCTCTCTGAACTTTTGTGGCACTCCCAGAGGTGTCGTAGTCGAACAGCCGGCAGTGCCATATCAGACACTGTCAGACACATGGAGGTATGCTGCGCCCCAAAGCGGGGTGGCTTCACCTCAGCAGCAGAGTACCAACATAATGCATAACTGATACAGACTTAAGGGCTACGGTAAATTTGTTGAAAGTGATATAAAACACTCAGTACGGCAGCTTGGACAGAAGAGGTTGCTTTATATGAAGATCAAACTCAGTGAAGTTCGGCCTCAGCCTCTCTGTATTCTCTCTCACAGTAGCTGGCCTGATGCACATCGATAAAGTAATTTTCCCCCAGACTTGTCGTAATTAACAATCTGCCATGTGTGCTCAGGGGAACTGCTGCATTTGAATAGAAGTGACTTCCAGCTGTTACTGAGACACCCTGTGATTTAAGAAGTTTAAGTCAGAAAAGCAAGAAGAGCTCTAGATGAGTAAGCATTTAACACTGCCCACACAGTCGTTAGCAATGCTTGTTATATAATATGTCTCCTTAAAAGTGATTCCAGAAGACATTAAGTGCTAATGTCTGTATTTAAGTGTGTGTGGGTTTTTTTTTTTTTTTTTGATTAAGACTTTATCCCTTCAAAAAACAAATTACCTTTCTAATTAAAGCTGGAGTGCGGAACCTTTGTCTCCCCCCTCTGGCAGTGAGAGTAATAACACAAACACGGTCTACGAGTGCGTATGATGTATGCCTGCAGGGGAGCTCAACGCATCTCATAAATCAAGTGAGAAGTAGGGTCATTTTCTCATAGACTTCTATACAAATGGACTTCTGGCAATAACTGATTATGATTGTCGATTGACTTCCAGTTATGCAGTATTACAGTATGAAGACGAGGGTTTCTCAGTAACACATTACTTAGTTTTTGTGTTTAGATGACGGAGAAAACATTTGATCAATTTGATTATTTTTACATTTTTTATGCGCTTGCTGTTTTTGACGAAAGCATCGCCACTCAAGTTTCACTTTCTAAAATGTTATTAAGCTTTCAACCTTAACACACAGGTCCCTCATTCTGTGCTCTTTTAGGACTTCTCGTCCATATGGGCTTAAAAGTTGAGCTCTGCAGTTCATGTTTGACCTTTGACACCATAGTTGACAGATCCCAAATAAATTCCCGGGCTCATTATGATGAAGTGTGTGTGATATGATCGAAAGCACCAGAGCAAGTGAATAAAAGGGCGTCGAGTGGACATTGTCGTCATATGCTGTTTCCAACTCAGGAATGAACTGTCAAGCTGAGCTCAATTATAAATATCCACTTAGCAAAAACACTCTTCATATCTTAGTAAATCAGGCGCTGCATGTCAATTAAACTCTACTCCACCTAACACGAGCAACATACTGTTGAAGCAGTTTTAGCACTTTGTTGTCTAAATGTTGCTTCAGAAGACGTTTCAGTGCGCCATCAATAGTAGAGAGAAACATAAAAAGCAGCACAATCAAAGGCAGTCTGAGGTGTACAAGTTGTGTAATTAATGAAGGGAACATGTATTGACATGTAATCAGTGTAATTACCCTGAAAATGGCAAAGTGAATCCCAATCACAGAAAGCATAACTTTTCCAGATGATCACCTTTAATTCCTGAAATCTCTCTCTTTACAAACTCATTGTTCCAGAAAGACTGCTCTCCATTGATGAGGAATAAGTAGCCGGCAAACACAGCAGTGGTGTTAGCCATGTGCCAAATATATACAGCCCACTTAACTTGCATTAAATATGCTCTTCGCTTCCAATACACTGATGAGGTGAATCCAGGTAAAAGCCATTATCCCTCACTGATTTGCCTTGATTAAATCCATGGCAATCATTCAGGGGGAGATGGAGACAAAGAGAAGGAAAGGGAACAATTTCAAAGCTGAGAGGCGATTGTGCAAAAGGTAGCTTTGACTCAATAGCTGGAAGATGTCCTTAATACTTTGTCCACTCTGGCCATTTTAAACATTTTGAAAAATGTGTATAATTATAAAAATGTAATGAGATGTATCACACAAATAACCAATTAATAAATGAAATAAAGTAATACATTCATGAAAATGTAGTAAAGGGTGAAAGATGTTTTCTGTTCTTCAGTAAATATAGAGATTGTGTAGTTTACTCTCCAGTAAACTTCCTGCAATTTATCAGCCTCTATTTGTAGGAAACCACGCTGACTTTGACCTTTTTTTTAAGAATGTCACTGTCCTCAAAACAGCTGCGCAGACAGCAGCACAGCTATACTGAGCTGATGAAAGGACCGGAGCCACCAAACTGTCTGCGCCAGGCTGACTAATAACACAAAAATCAATGAGCAGTAGGCCCAGTGACTTGTACTATACATAGAGGAATCAGCAATGTGTTTTATTGTAATTAAAAAAAAAAGAAAAGTCATTTATTGAGCTCTATATATTCATATTCAAACTAAAAAGCTCAGTCAAACTGGAGGCCTTTAATATCGTCACAAAATATTGACAGTAATAAATGTAGCTATTACCCAGCTGTTAACATGATGAGTTAGGGTCACACACAATTTCACACATGCAAAATTAACATTCACTTCCTGTTTAAAAAAGTTAATAAAAAGTTAGAAAAAGTTCATTTGCATATTCACATCGCGTGGAGTTCAACTTTGGTGAACTTTGACCGGCAAAGTTGAGCCTCAAACAAAAGCAAGCAAGTGTGTGTTTGACCCCACTTCAACTACCCACATTCAGCATGAATATCGCCTTGGCAAGCGATGCACTATTTCTGTTACTATTTGCCTCTTTGCACTTTGTTTTTTGTTCAGTGGGTAATGCACTACAAGGTGGGTAGTTGGGACTATTATTTCAGTCAGTCAGATACATAAATGAGTACAGTTCAAAGAGATTCGGGCTGGCCAATGTGTGTTAAGGGTTGGCATTGTCCACTCTGGCGCAGACTCTGTTTGTTTATTCATTGCACGTCCTCTAAATAACTAATATGGACTCAGTTGAGCGTTTATGGGAGATTTTGAGATGATGTGTGTGTAGAGGTTTTCACCGCCGCCATAAAAGTGGAGAGTCCAGGTGATCAGTCAAATGTATGTCAGTGTTGTATTGCACAATTATTTTCCCTCTGTGAAATGAACTCCCCACAACAACACCGAGGGAAGTGGACCTGATAAAACTGCAGTCTGTAAAGAATAAGAGGTTTCATTTGTTTATTGGTAATAATGGGCTGCATGTAAAAGCTTGTCACTAATAAGTCTATGAAATTCTTTGTGAAGCCACAACTGTAGCAATAACTAACAGTAGCTGCACAGATCTGCTTTCATTTGGTCCCATTGGGAGTTATATGGCTATGAAATGTGAGCTATTGACTCTGGAGAGAGTCTGCAAGAACTGTGCCTATATGCCTCTGTTGGTATTTGTTCGTGTGTGCATGTGTGTAGGTTTACATTTTTACCATTGACATAAGGGATGATGTGATCTACAGACAATCTTGAAATAATGTGTTCCAACATGGCAGAAAAAAGATAAAGTTGTTCCCGCTTTCAATCTCGAGCTCACGTTACTATACGCACACTGAAGGGCATTACCTTCCCTTCCTTCACCTTCTGTCTCTCTTTGTGTTTTTGTGTCAGGTTGACTCTTGATTTTTCGTTTGATGGAGTGAAATACAACAGTGAGAAGAAATATAATCTGACCGTGTGCACATTCAATGCTTCACTGTCCGCGTTTTTTGCCAAGGGAAGTAACAAACAACAAACAGATTCACCAAGACCTGGCAACAGGGCCAACATATAAACAAGATAAACAATGTCTCCAGGGGTAAGTGAGAGGAGCAGAGGAGGCAGGGAAGTGTTGTGTTTGTTCTCTGATCGATGCCATACATAGTGCATGAGTTCCCTAAGAACTATGGGTAAAAGTTGTTCATTTCTATATGAGAAAGTTCAGACAAAGAGAGGAATAACTATTGAGATGGGGGTTAAATAAAGGTAATATATGGCAGGCATAGGGTGTGTGAGTTAGAGGGCAGAAAGAGTTTCTCATCTCGGATAATAAAATGTGATGTTGGTTCAGATCGATATGCGGGTTCAGCCAAGCAAAGGCCAGGGACAGGCCTGCTTTAAGTAGGAAAATAAAGAGTGAAGACCAAAACATTTTGATTAAACCGTCATATCCTTTCACAGAGCTTTGATTCCCTCCAATAAACAACTATAAACCCAGGATATTGCCGAGCTCTCAGAGAAAATTAAAAGACAAAATTGCCTTCATAAATATTAATCTAGGTAATGTAGAGGTTGTGCCCTTCACAATTATTCATGCTCTCTGGAGCGCATTTGTCAAGAGTAAACAGTATCCTCCTGTTTACCTGATACCTAATTCTATTCTTAAAGATGTAATTAAACACAGTTTGCTATAGAACACATCCATCTCCCTCTTTCCTTCCTCTTCCTTTCCGTTCACACATACAATTTAACAAGAGTACACTTCCTCACAGTGCCTCGGTTCACTTGTAATTAAAGGTGGAAAAAGAGTTAATTTCACAGCATTATGCAGATTTATTAACACTCTGGGGCCTGCAAGTATATGGTAGATGGCCTCTGCCTTAGTAGTCTTTCTTTTGGAGGGGTAATATATTATTAGCTGCTTGCTTAAGTGTGACGGAATCATTAGTGAGCAGAACATAAGGCAATAATACTTTTCTCTATGCCTTTATGCGCTGTTATTGTCCATGAAGTATGGATTGCAATTGTCTACCCAAGTTATCTTCTATTTTTATGACATTCCACAGAAGGGGTGTGCAATACAGATACAATCTTCTATCAAGGTATGGATCATTTTATATGGTGATATTTAGAGTTCGGACAGAATACTTCCAACAAATCGGAATACTTTTGGATTACTTCAATATCAAACATTTAAAAAGTTCACCTTAAAATACAATTATGGATGCAGCCATAACAATTTGAGTTACACAAATATATGTTTATCTCAAAACATTTTCAATCCAAATAAAATGCATTTTGCATTATCAGCATGTCCAGCTGGTCAAATCAAATGACCCTTAGTCACAAACTATAAGTGTACTGTGTGTATTCTACAAAATGTGTAATGCGCTATAGCTTCCTCCTCCTACATCCAGACTGCTGCTACAGCAGTGTGTACATATTTACTGCGTCTCAGAGCTTTATGAATATCAAGACTGATGACGTGTGTAATGTAATGATTTTATGACAGTATACCTCAGAGCGTGTGTTTATAGACATTTGTGCAGTATATTTATTTCTGTGTCTGTGTGATGTCGTGACTGTCTTACTGTTTCTCAGACCCACGCACACCAAACCTGTTCACACACCCCTCGTTCCTCTCCATCTGACGTTAGGAATCAGGGGCTAAGCTTTGCTCCGGTGGCTGGGCTCTGGGGAGCTGCTGGTCTACCTGTAGACAGCCACATCAGATCGTATTCCCTGCACAGGAACACAATTATACAGGGAGAGGGAGAGCAAGCTCCATCCGTGGAATACTGATGCAGGAACAGGGCACCTCGAAGACAAGCTCAGAGAGGTTCGTGGAACATGGGGGCCATGGAATGAATTCTTAAAGATACAGTCTGCAGGATTAGCAATGTTCTTGGAGGAATCGAATAGCAACACTAGTGGAAGGTGGTTTGGGTTTGTAAGGGGTTAAAGGGGAAATGAATTGAATATGACCTTGAGGTTGTTGTTATTGCAAAAGTTCTATTTTCCAAAAGAAAACTCAGTTTTAAGAAAAGTTTTGAGTTGAGTTGAGAAATTCTGTGACATTGAGATGCATTCCCTGACAGCTGAAGAAAGATTCCGTCGACACTATTGCACATGCTAGCGCCCTGCTCTAGTGTCGGCTCTATAGGTCTGTCAGTCGGTTGACTTCAACAACTATTCCATGGACTGCCATCGTCCATCACCAGCAGTTGAACGTTTTACATATCCTGTGAACAATCTCAACATCTACAATATGGATTGGTGCAGATTTTGTACAGACATCCGTTGCACCCGCAGGATGAATCCTGCTGAATTTAGGGATCCCCTGACTTTTCCTCAATGTCGGTCTGTCCAACATTTTGGCCTAGACTGAAAGATCTCAACAATCGTTGCATGGATTGCAATTACATTTGGTACAGACAATCATGGTTTGTCTGTTGGGGGTGCTAGACATCGTGTGCATCCAAATAAAGACAGAGTTGATGAAAAACAAGGGAACGTTAGCCTTGATCTTTTCTGGATAATAATAATTCATGTCATCTTAAAAATATGCAACCAACCCATCTGTCCTTTTCCAAATCTCTTTTACATTATGAGCAGGAAGCAAACCTGCTGATGTTGGTTAGCTGACATTCAGCTAACTTTTCTAGATGTAGCTATATGTTAGATAAAGGACCATTTCCTATCAATGATATATGAGTTTATTGTGAAAAGTAAACTCTGACATTTTCCTTTAACTGGTTCTATAAAGTCACTCTGAAATGATATATGTAGGTAGCATTAGTCTACTATAGGATTGTAGGGGAAGACTTGTGGCCGGAAAGAAGCTAGTTAAGATAGAGACCATCCGGTAGCCTGAGAAGAGAAAGTGAATGAAAAGCACTTTCTCCTCTCTCTACAGCTGACATTAATAAGTCCCATTTGCTTCTGAGGAGTTATTCAGAGGCCAAAAGTAGAAGTCTGGTTTTACTGAGTAGCACCAAAAATGCAACATGCATAAGTGAGAAAGTGAGAATCAGGTTACAGCTGAAAAAAGGCAAATCATGCTGAAAAAATCTTCCTTGAGTAAATCAACATTCTGAAATACTGTATTTAATTTTTACTTGTATTACTCCACTAGGACTTTTGCAAGAGTCTGTTTATGTCTCCCGTTTCAGGTTATTGGAATAGTTCATGCAGACTTTAGAGCAGTCAAAACACTGCAAGCCATTTTAGGTGAATTACAGTATTATTCTCATCTAATAGCTGGTTTAAAATGCTAATCATGCATGCTAATTCCAGGCTTAGTGTGCCTATGGATTAAAAACCCATGTAATGTACAGTTAATCCCATAGACACTGCACTGAAAATCCGCCTAGAAACGTTTTCAAATATTCCTGCTAATTATGTCTCCTGAGAGACACTCAACTCCCACTTGAGATGAGTTTGTTCATATGTCATTCTCAGGTTCACTTGCATGTGGAATACAGAATATTTGCCATCGATCAAGCTCTCAGCTGAAGCCTTTTTATCCAGATCCATGGAATTGATGGACGCTGTAAGCATATTATGGAGCTGGTGATAGAATTTAATCCAACCAAAATGCAGAATATCTATATCTTCCATTTCCCTCTTAAACATCAAATAATCAGTTCTGTCTCCTGCTGCTGTACAGTCACATTCAATAACCAGTCAGTCTCTTTAAAGTTCAGTAGAGATATTCAAGAACAACTTTCAAAAAGTGTGCACTGATTTAAAACTGTTGTAGCCAACATACGTTTGAAGTCATTGTGCAAAAAAACCCAAAAAGGAATAAAGACTTATCCAAAAGAGAGCCAGACGATATCGGCGAAGTGTTTCAGAGATGTAGAGAAAATGTAGCTCGTAGCCTTTCACAGCTGTGGTTAGCATTGTGAATTAACGTTAGCTTCACAACTAAGTTACGGAAAACTATTAGCAACATTTTCTCTCCATAGTTCTCTCTTATAGTAGTTTAGCCTCTGCGTGTTCTTACCGCTGCAGCACAGCTGTGACGGTTTAGCGGATAGCAGCAAGCTAAACAACAGCAACATTTTCTCTACATATCGGGAATTCTTCGCCGATATTCTAGCGAGGCTCTTATTACATCATCTCAAAGGGGTTGACAGAGCAACAAGTTTACAAAGAAAGCATACCGGCATCGGGATTACAATCAGGATCAGGATGATGTATGAAAGGATGACTAGTACCTGTGACTGTATGAAGCATTTGCGTAAATTGTGCTCACCTGATGGGAGCACAGAGAGGGGAAAGCTACATGAGAAGATCTATATTCTTAAAATGTTTGTTTCTTTTGCCTTTTCCAGAAAACAACATACCCTGGGGGACCGTTTGAATTACAATTTTGCTAAAATGTTATTATGGAATTTTTGTCCAATAATGCCAAAAATAAACTGCCTCTTCTCAGCTTTGACTCACAAACAATAGCTTAACTCAGATTTAATGTGACTCCTCTATTTTTGGAGAGTGTGTGTTCTTCTGTGCCTTGCTGAAATATTAATAATCTATTAATTATCGGGAAAGTTGGGGAACGAGGAGGGAGTCAGAGGGATTGAGGCCACACAGATCTGAAAGAATGCAAAGATAAGTTAAAAACAAGGCTGGAATTGGCTTCATACTCTCCAACCCTGCAAATTCTCCTCAGAGACTTGTGATTGTTCTGCCCCTTTCAAAGCTTCTGCCTGTGGTCTCATTTCTGACTTTCCCTCATAGTTTGATCAAATCTAGAAACAATCCCATTTTATTGATGCTTATGTTATAAACAGACTGTATTATGACCTAGCAGGCTTTCTAAAGTGATAGTTCTCATTTCGGAATACTTTTGTCATCTGTAAAAACTATAGAGGTTTAAAGTTGAACTTGAACTAATTCTAGTTTGATGTCAGTCACACGTATACGATGAAAAAAAACTCATTTGTCAAAATAGGATGATTCTGCAAAACCTGCCAGAACAGGTGCACAGCAATCACAGCCGGTCTTCATCAAGGTGGGAGGAGGAGGTGTCGGCGCAGGCAATCAAGCGGGCGGTGGTCACATATTCAATTCTGCATACCTAAATAGGGACACAAGGTGCATGTATCCACAAAGTAATCCCCCGCAGATAAATAAGGCCGTGGCTGTAACACTTTTGTCATCTGTAAAAACTATAGAGGTTTAAAGTTGAACTTAGCTAATTCTAGTTTGATGTCAGTCACACGTATACAATGAAAACAACTCATTTGTCAAAATAGGATGATTCTGCAAAACCTCAAATTTACGTTCAATGCCAACTTTTGCTAGCCACTTTTCTCGAGCGCAAACTTTTGTTCTGAATGTTGACTATTTAGCAAATGAGCTAACTATTTAGCAAATGTTAGCATGCTATTGCTCTGAACCAGTGTTTCTCAAACTTTTTCAGACCAAAGACCACTTAACCAATAAAAAAACACTGACGGACCACCTAACTCCCTAAATATATATAAATAGGCCTACTTATCACTCCAACAATATATTACAATCAATGAGGTTCACGTGACCTTCTCTATATCGCTCCTTCACACATTAAATCAACAATACAAATACAACTTACGGATTCTTCAAGCATTTCGTTCATATGTGATGTAAACGGTGAATGCTGATAGATTTTACACATGATATGAAACGTAGACTACATTTATTACTGAGTTTATGTCCGTACAGAGCCGCAACTTACCCACAGCAAGATCATTTGCTACTGAGAGATACACAAAATGCAAACTGTGAGGGGCGCCTTCGTCATGTGTTTCTTAAATTCATCACATTTTCTCTCAAAAGATCCTAAAGGTTTCCCAAAGTAATCCTTGCGTTTACTCTCAAAATGTCGCTTGAGTTTGGCGGGTTTCATAGCCTCGTTCGCCAACGACTCACAAAACAAAACACAGTGTAGATTGGGATCCTCTTCATCTCCAGTCCAAAAAAAATCCAAATTTGATGTAGTCGCTGTGATATTTTCTCTTCACTTTAGCGCTGGACTTTCCACGTTCAAGCCGAGTTTCACAGCTTTCAGCCGGGTGGTGGTTACACGGCGAACCGCTCTCCTGGGACTCAGTAACGGACAGAAAACCACTTGTTGTCGCTGCTCAATCACCTGCACCAGGACGATGCACCATCACAGATTTTTGATTTAAATTTTCTTTTAACTGACCCTGTCTTGAGCCATCGATCCATCTTGTCAGTTGACCTGCGACTCAAATTGACCGTGCAGATCATTTATGGCGTAAGATCGTAAAACGAACCTACATAGCTACGCTACATCTATGCTACACTCTAGTTCAGGGGTGCCCAAGAGTGTAGGAACCCCGCGCCGCCTGAAATTCAAGTTTTTTTACATTCCCTCCTCCGCTCTGTTTCGCTCCCACACACGACCCGGCTCGGCGAGGGAAAAGGGAGTAACATACACCAGATGTTTATGGTAAAATAAGATATATTTATTCATATAATGTGGAAAATTGGCAATCAATTGCTTTTAAATATAAAAATAGAACACAGGGAGGGCTCTTAGCATAAGAGCACAAGGCGTCAAGGCCAACCTAATAAAATTAAACCCCAACCTAAACAACTCTAAACAAAACTCAGGGTGAAAATCGGATTCATACAAAATACAAACAAAGCATAAATAGCACCGGAGCACCTAGCGTGCTTAACAAATCTCTCCAAACAGCTTGTTCCACAGGCTGACGATCAAACTGTCCCAACTGAACAAGACGGACAGTTTGCACGGAACACAGAACACGAAATTCCATGTACAATATATTACGTTCAATACCCTATATCCGAGCGCGACAATCTCAGACCCAAACAGAAATACATATGGCTGTCAACACCAGCAGCCTCGACTGTAGAGCTGGCTAGGCAGTTGTATTCTCTGCTCTCTCCAGGGTGCCTGGAATTGGTGGACCGGAACAGGTACACACCAATCACCACTCAGTCCTCATCAGGTGGGAGGAGGAGGTGTCGCTGCAGCCAATCAAGGGGTGGGGGACACACATCCAAATCTGCATTCCTAATAGGGAAATCAAAAGGTGCATGCATCCCCAGAATAGTACCCGCAGAAACGTAACGCAGACGGCATTGGCCGTGGCCGTAACAAACCCTTTAAAGTTTCAGGTGCAAAAAAAAGAAATTGAGCTAAAACATGAGGTATCATCAAAGTTTACACAAGCCAGCAGTGTATGGAGCATATTGGTAATTATAGGATTACAGCTGAAACAGTTCTCACAGGACATTTTCCCGTAATTAACCACAATGTGCAGGTGTTGGTGTTGCTAACGGAGACAGCCCAACAGAACTTGCACTACTCACTGTATATGCAGTATGCATTTCCATGCAAATGTTGGGAGTTTGAATGCAAAGTTGTGGTGAAGGAAGGAAATTATATGTGATTTTAGGATGACAGTTGGAGTTTTTATTGACATTTATGGTGGCAGTGGAAGTATTATGCAGATTTGTGGTAAGAGGAGTTTTGGTGGTGACATTGGGTTTAACATTATTCAAATCATCCAAGTTTTTCTCTTGCAAATTTATGGTGGCATAGAGAATGGTTATGCAAATATGTGGTGACAAGCACATGGTTTACAAAAGAAATTATTGATTTGGCTTTTTAATTTGTGAAATGTTGCCAAGCAGGTGCTTCTGTTTGCACAGAGTATGAAAATAATGAAACTGTCAGCATACATGGGGAAAATAAATTATTGCTGCCTTATTAACTTTGTTAGTCAGTGAAGGCTGAAGCCAAATATGCAAATATTGTACATCGTAGGTTACTCCAGTATATATATAGAACTTTACTATCTCTTGTCCACCTTTGGCCTTTTGTTAAATCTAATGCATTTAAATTATCGCATATTCCATGAGATGTAAAGTATAAAACAGAGTTGCTTTAAACCCATGGATATCCTCAGTGTCCTGTTCCTACCTTGTATTCCCTCAAGTCAATATTTGAGGGCCAGAGAAGAATGTATTGACTTAATCACTGATACATATGCATTATCTGACATTTCACAGTGGATTACTCCTATACTTCCATTTCTACTGAGACACCATCACCAAGTCAAATGTATTCTTTCTCCCACACTTTTTCACAACACACAAGTTTCTTATCTTATCTTGTCCCTGATCTAGATGGTTGATAAGCACATTCTCATGTCTGATCATTTACATCATAAAATCATATTCCATTTGATATCTTTTATATCCACTACAGCTTTAAAATAGCGTGTATATACAAAGGGGTCCCCATCAAAGATTCTCTCAGAGTTAGAGAGACGTTGCTTTTAATCTCCTGATTTGCTCCTTGTCTGTGAAGCAGCAAATGGGCGGAACAAAACACTCTGTCTTCTCCTCATGATATTGCTGCTAGTAGAGCTAATCAGGTTGGAAATGATGGCTGTATGTATGTGTGCGCAGGCAAACCCTCACAAGGACATGCTCGTTTGAACGGCCCTTATCTCCTGTACTCATTCAACCACATCCATGCAACACATTAACCTCTGGTTGTCTCTGACTTGTACATCCACAGTTAAAATGTGCTTAGAGTATCAAAAATGCACTATGTGTAGAACGTCCTTAAGAGAAACATGCTTCATTTCCACACTGATAAGTGTAGCATATGTGTGTGCGTCTCCAAAGATTTTCTCAGATGTTCTTTGAGGCTAACACGCATCATAAGCCTGTCTCTGTTGACCACATAGCCTCAGGTTATAAAGATTATAAAGGCATTGCTGTCTATCCTGAAGGTCACTCCAGCAGGAGTCAAAAAGCAAAACGCATGCACAAATATTAGACTCATTGTCCAGCAGCACTTGCTCTGAATATTATAGCATATTCCTAGATTTCAGGACCTTGCATTTTAATTAACATGTTCAATTATTTATGTTTCCATTAGGGATGCACCAATTGACTTTTCTTTTCCAATTTGGACCTACTCAGGGTATTTCCTCAGGGCCCTTTGTTGTTTATCAAAATGTAAACATCTGTGTCGAGGTGATTAGGATGCGTAAAAGCTAGCATGCGACTTAAGCGAAGACGTTCATACACAGCATGAATTCTTGCCATGTGAAAATTTTATCTACACTGTTCAGAGGTTTTGTGAAGGTTTGCGTTATTACAACGCATTACACCTCATAACAACGGACACACTGTCACATTAGACTTGGCTAATTGATGCATCATGCAGAGTTTGTGCTGTAGTACTGGAGTACATATACCAAGCTTATTGTGTCCAAGTCTGTTTCCCCATTAATATATTTGCAGTTACTTTATCCTGAGCCCAAACGTATCCCTAACCCTGACTTCTTCTGTGACGCTTAACTTCAAACCAACCTCACCCTAACCCCACCCTGTTAACTCTTCAGTGCTTATAACCTAACCCTAATACGTCCTAACCCCAACCACGGAGGGCAACAGTACGGGAAATAGAATTTAAAAAGGAGGGAATAAACACTTCCCTGGTTGTAATTACATACTTCGACATCTCTTTACTAAATCGTAGCCCCATATTTTTCTCCCAGCCAAAACCTGCTTAGAAATGTAGCTCCTCCAAGGGTTTTATTTAACTTCAGTTGCTAAAAGTTCATTGTTAATAACATGTAATGCGTGTCGTGTACAAAAAAATTCCATATCTGTAATTGTAAACATTTCTAAATCTACAGTTAGAAAAAACAATATGGGGTAAATCTTTGTTATAACGTAGTAGAAGTAAAGGCCTACCATTACCTTTACATTAAAATGCATGTCATGTGAAGTGTGTGCAGAAGGTGGACGTATAAGTGTATTTATGCACTTTTACTTTAGCTTGTAGGCTAATGTGCGTGTAGCTAGCGTGTAAGCATGCTTAAAGCTTTAGCTGACAGCAAACCAGAGCTAACCTTATGTTTAACCTTATGCTGCCTCAAGTAATCACTTGAGGCAGCATCAGTTTGGGGTGAAGACTAAACTATTTAAAATTGAAAAAGTTATTTAGTAGAGTTATAAAGAAGTGGGTTTACGTTATGTAACTCTGTAGCCCGCTCCACATCTCTGTTAGAGGCTACATTACTAGCATAAAACACCACAGCAGTCGAGTTGCATTGTGGGTTGTTTTTTTAGAGGAAGCCTAAGGTTGTGTGGAAAAAAACAATAACATATCGTTATAGTTGAACTTTTTTTAGCTGCACAATGTCAAATCAGAGGAGTACTCTTGTTAGTCTTTTAAAAAGTTTTGGAGGTTGTCAAGGCTGCAGCTTAACCCCATGGGAATAAACCTGACTTTTTGGTGGTCTCATTGGTGGTCTTTTTGCTTCATTATCACTTAAAGCCACCAGTCACTCTTCAAAAGAATCTTAAAACAGCCTCTGCCTGTGGTGATACTATTTTAAAGCTCATATTGTCACTGGGGAATGAGCATCTCTTACAAGCTGATGCACATTTACAGTCCCCTCCTCTGGGTGTCTGTGAGGATGAGACTAACCACATTTCCCAGAGCGCTGTCCGATGTCAATGCATGTATGCGAAGTGAGAGCAACTTGCCAAGCTGATGTGGGTCATTTCCCAGTGACTGAGTCAGCGATATGTTCCCTTCTCTCCCTCTCCTTAATTTAGAATTTGCCCGCAAGGAAACAGGAGAACAGATATGTGATCAGAGACTTATGACAAGGTGACCAGGAAGGGTTTTATTCACAGAACGTGGTTTGTTTCAGAAGTTTTATTTTACTAGAAGTAAATTGTAAGTACTTGAGAATATAAATTGAGACTTACATGTAAGCTAATCATGCATATAAAAGGCTAATTGAGGCTACTTTTTTTTTTTAGCTGTTATGTGATCTTACATTTGTGGTTAAACATAATCCTGAAATGTGTATACTTCTCAAGATCACGGTAAAATTAAAGTGAGATATGAGATATGAAAGCACTGGAATAACAGAACAAAACAAGTGATAGTTGAACTCTTAGCAATGTTTAATGTATACAGTATGTAAGATAAGGCAACAGGACGACAAACACACAAACAAAACAGCTGAACATGATTTTTCCCCAGGATCCCATGTTTCCCAGTTCGACATATGTGCTCTCCAAGAGTTCTGTAAATAAAACACATAAAACCTTTTGCAGCTCAAATTTTTTAAATCATAAAACACATATAACAAATAATTATTGTTACCCAATATAGTGTTTTAACTCATAACTAATTTATAATCCATTCATAATTTCTTTTCTACCTTCAAAATCAAATCAAATGCTAACCATTGGGTTTGATGTGTTAATTAATATCGCTGTTATGAAGTCTTGTTTCAATAGAAGAACTGGATAAATTATGAAATATTTGAACTTGAAACAGATCATATTCTGAACACAGTTTAAAGCTGTGTGTTAACAGAATATTGAAATAGGTAACATAGTCCCCTGACAACATAGATTTGCTCCAGCTTTTTGTCATACATTGTTAATAGGTATACTGTAGGTGCCATTGTGAATAACAGCAGTCCAAAGGAGATGTGAAATGAGAGGAACAGGATTTGGAAGCCATTTGCAGGCTCATTGAAAAGGTGTTGCCTTTATGGAACATGATTTCTCAATGAGCAGCGTTGGTAGCATGTCAGCAAGAATTACAGTATTTCTGAGGTGTTACTCACAAATGAATTCATTAGTAATGCTCACCTCCAGTCTTATTTCCCATTGTACATTTCGCACAGGCTGCCACATACTTTAAACACTTGGCCCTAAATAAATCTGCAACGTTTCCACATTGTCTATAGTCTATAGAGATAGAGTATAGATGTAGAGATGACATTATTTTGATGGCAGTGTTTTGCAGTATTCTGCATTTAAGAGCGCATCAGTGTTTCTCAGAACATTTAAAAAGGGGGCATCTTTTAAGGAACCACTGAGTGATAGCATTTTGCAGGTTTAGTGGCAGCTCTGTAGCTTAAAGAATCTCAGAATAAGAAATCAGTCCTAAGTGGGCAGAATGACACAAAATTTCTCCTTTCAAGACTCAAAAACACATTAATCCGCTGTCTTGTTAGAAACATTCTCTGATCTCTGCTGATATTTATAAGAGCTACAGAGACGCCTGTAAGTAGTTACCGTCGGATGGCGTTCAGGCCGAGACATTGTAGAAAGGAGAGATGCTTGATGACAATGATCTAATGAAAAGATTGAGAGTTATAAAAGTTTAGGATGCAAGTGACAAGGATAATAACAAAAAGTGTGCTAATACTGCACAGTCAGGATCCCTGCAGCCTTAAGCTTTGGTTATATTCCCAAGAGTACGTGTACACGGACAGCTGCGGACTCCACGTACGCGTAGTGGTACTGAGTCGTTTCACACATGTACATCGCTACGTTACCACTTGTAGCAGAGTGGCCATGCGGACTGTCCGCGAGGTCACAACGAGGCAGTGGTACGTGTCTGCACAGAGCCTTAACGTAGACCCTCTGAAGTCACACAGAAAGCATAACATCAGCTTTGTGATTTTTGGCATGAAGATGCAGCTTTGCAACAGTTTGCAACACTTTTGGCACAGCAGAAATTAATCTTTGACCACTTGTACAGCTCCTTAGATAATTCGGTAAAAAACTGTCTGCATTCGCACAAATCACCATTTTATTTATTGAACAATTTATTTAGATTTGCTGATGGCGGGGGTAAATGTTGGAGAGATGTGTTCATATCTTATATGTGTGTTTTTTACGAAATGGAGAGGCATTACAGAAATGATTTCCCCAACTTGTATAGCGCCCGAGCTAACAAGAATGTAGTTCATTCCAGCATTACTGTGTGTAACTGTTTTGTTTTGTACTAAATTAATAACTTTCCTTTCATTCCCTTGGCAATATGCTTCACTAAAGCACATTATCAACATGATAACAGCCTCAGGATGGATGCAGCCTTATTACCTCATCTTGAGACTCTGTCTTGCAGTAGAAAACTTTCAACCACCTCATTATTTCACTCTTACATGTTGGATACTGCTAAATTAATTTGTGTTTAATGAAATGGAATGAGTTGCACAAAGAGTGGAAGGGTTGGGGGTGGGGGGGGGGAGGAGGTCTTTGCAACATTATACATATATCCAAGATGAAAGGCACAAGGCATTCAATTATTGGGTAGCACTAACTTAAATACTTTTACTCAGCTAAGGAAAATTCCCTACCTTTTAAAATGAAATGTATTTTGAACTTGGCTGACCAATATTGTCTTATGTAGCAGCCTAATATGCACTATAGCATAGAATATCATATTTAAGTTATCTACTAAGTGTAGCATTATAAAGTATTTTCTGTGGTGTTATTTACATTATTTTCCATTGTCTAATACTACAATATACAACTGTAATAATAGTTTCTACACTGCAGCTGAGTCAGAAAACATCACACTCTGCTTCTCCTTGCCTAAAGTTAGTGTAGGAAGCTTCATAAATAACACTTAAGTACTACTCTTACATAATAAACACAATAAATGTCAGGTAAATTGTGATTTCTAAGAGATTTTTTACAGTATTTGGTATTTACCTCTCTCGATGTTGCGAGGGGCAGTGTGAGCTGATCCTTGTTTGTATTCTCCCTGATGTAATTCTTAATGTATCCTTATACATGATGATGTACATTATGTCACATAACGATTGTTTGTGGAGCATGTGCAGAGGAGGTATAAATTATCAGTAGATGCGGTGTGGGCTGGCACCAGTCATGAACACTCACCTCGGCCTCTTCTCACTCCCCTTAGAAGCAGTGTGCCTCTCCAGGGCTCTGACAGTGGGGTTATGGATGGGGAGCCTGACTGTGCCACAGCAGCGAGAAATGGATGTCCTCACCCAGGAGGCGCAGCATTGAAAGGGGCACTTTTCTATCAGCTTTCAGTATCAGTTAATAATATAATAAAGCATAATCAATGGCTACATCAAGCATTATATAAATGTCCATGTCCAGGGAGCACTGGCCTTGATGTTGCGACACTTTGCTGTCTCTCATCATGGATAACAGACCCAGAGCCTCAAATCCTTTCACCCTGTGGAACATCAGCCTCGTTTGTTTACCTCCAGGGTGAGTTCTATCTAACAATCATTCGTCACAGGACAGAGCGCCCTGTCTCTCCCTTTCATCAGGCTCCAGTTTGGCCTTGAAGTGCGACCTGTATGTGATGCATGCGCACGCCTCGTCTCGCTCCAATCCTCCGTAGACAAAACGCACATCAAACAGGCTTTTATTTTAACTCATTCTACCTCTAGAGACACAAAGCATAAACATTTGGCTGTTGTGCTTTCCATCGGTTTAGCATGCATGAGGCGATGGAGCTCGGCTAACCACGCTCCGAGAACAGAAGACGAATCAGGGGAGGATGATTGTTCCCTATCACCTTTCAGCTGCGCAATTTTATGGGCATTAAATGAAGTGCACATTTCGAATTCACAGGAGATAATATGACATTTTGAAAGTGTTTGGTTTTTTTTTTTTCATTATTTTTTTTTAACCCAATCCCCTCTTTCCTTTTTGATAAGTGCAGCCAGAGGAGAGTTTGGCTAATGTGTGATCTCCCTAATGCGGACATAATGGGAGAGCAGCGCTAATGTTGCTACGCCAACAGCGGAAATGTCACAGTTGACACACTCAGGCTTAGTAGAACTGTAATGAGCCTAAACACAAGGAGGACATAAAGCTTGAGAGAGAGGGAGTGTGTTGCTATGTGAAACTAAAAGACGCATTTATGCCAAGACTGTATCTCGCTCCTCTAATGCTGCCCGGCTCTTTTGTCAATCAAAGACTCCAAACAAAAGATGACTCATCAATTTGCCACACCAAATTACCCCTGCTCTCCCCTCCTCCTCATTCAACATTAACCCAAATTGCCTCTGCCTTGCAGTTCAACATGAACCAAATGACAAGCAGCACACACAGCGCTTTGCCTCTTTTTCCGACTCATTTCACATTCGGCCGTGGAAATTAAATCAGGACAGTGGTTTTTTGACATTATTGTACCCCGGTAATGAACACAGCAATTAGGTGGTGGAAATTAATTTAGAAGGCAAGAATGGGCCTCCATTCAAATTCAAGACCCTGGAGCAGATTGTGGCTGTGATAGTATTCTAAATGACTGGGTGTGATGAAGCTTCTCACCACTGGGAGGTGCTCTTTCACACGCTCTTCCTCACACGCAGTGGCAGTGGCGTAATGCTGATTGATGTGCAGAGGCTTGGCCCTCTCTCAGCTGCTGGCGCTGGTAATTGCCTCCATCCTCCTCCCCATGCGAAGGAGCACAGTGAGAGAAAGAGAACATGTTCCCATACTCATCCCTTCCAGCAGGACAGAACCCTTCCCTATAACCCTCCAGAAACACTCACAGTTATATTCAGCTGCACATCCACACTGGAGTTTGACATTCACTTCCAAATCTGACAAGACCTGACAGGAACTGATGAGCGGAGTCAGACTGGGCTAAATTTCCCACTTTTCTTGCCTGGGTTTGGTGCAGGGCCTGGTGGGCCGACTGGCCTCTGGTGTGGAGAAGATTTGAGCAGACATTTGTTGGGCTGACAGAGGCAAAACCTGCTTTTTCAGGCCGGTTTCAGGCATTAATCTGTCTGAATAAAGCAGTTAATGAGGAAAAATGAGTTTTCATGTGGCTCGTTGATCATGTTGAGCCCAAGAGGGACAGGAATTAAGGCCACAAAAAAACATGTTCACAATTCACTTTGTCCAACTGTAGCAGAGAGCAAATCTTTTTATGCCTTCTCAAAACAAAGTTAGGGATAAAGGCTGTCGTGGCTCGGGTTATAAACTGGAGCTGCACATAAAAATGTGTAGCTGCTGTGTGGTAATGGAGTTTCTGTCTTCTGGAGTTCTGTTACATACCTTCAGGTCTTACTGCTCACCTAACAGATGGGACACTTGATGTGTTTCTGCTCTGCTCTGTTGTGTCACAACTATATTACATCCCAGTTGTCTTTTGAAATGATTCAGGGGCTGCACAAAAAAAAGCCCCAAAATCAAGCTCAGACAAACTATTATAAAGGAACAAATTGTTGGCTAAACTTGTTTCCTGCAGCTGCTTCACTTCGCTTCATGCCGATGATGTCATCTGTTGTTTCCTATTCTGATCGCGTTTGATTTTAGCTGGAAGGGATTTTGTCAGTGCAGGAAACAGGGACCCACTCGTAAAAACATTGGCGCTCAAAAAGGGGCAGTGTACTTATTCTATAGGTCTGATCCACTACTTTACAACAGGATTTATTTTACACTTTTTTGCTCACATTTACCTTACAGTCGTATTTACTTGTTACTCTTCAGATTAAGATTGTACTTACAAAACATATAATGAAAATGATGCTACGCTATAAATTAAAGCAGCCCACAGTCTGAAGTAGGTTCATTAAGCCTCACCTCGCTCTGCTATAATACATTTCTACTACTGAAATGGAAATTCTGTATAATGAATATTTTAACTTTTTTATATACTTTAAATGTCTCATATCGTAAAAAGTTGGATTTCTATTTTTGATCGTAAAGCAAGTGTACGTGCTATATAAATACTGTGAAAGTATCAACATCCACGGAGAAATGCACCCGTATTCAGAAACTGTGCCTTTAAACGAGCCGTCAGGACATTTTTAAGGTTGTGATGTCACACGTGCCGCTACAGATATTCCCCGGCTGCAGTGCAGAGACGCAGAGAGTGCAGATACAGACGACATGGCAACACTGACCAAAAACAACAGACTAGGTTTTTTTAAGAGGTGGCCTTAAAGAGACAGGCGCTCAAACCGAAGAGTGAATACATGTATATTCAGACACACAGTATGAACAAATAATGTGTTTTCTGAACATTAAAGTATGTATACATATTCTAATACAAGTATACACCTGAAAGTTAGCATGCTATGTCTCCTTTAAGTATGTTTACCCAACAGCACTAATGTACAGGAGTCTGGTATTGCTTTCACACTGTGTCAGTTTGTATTTGTTTGAGCACTTCCACCACTGGATTTTGGAATAAACCAGACAATAATGAAATACATACATAATATTATTCATCCCTGATGAAGTGATAGGACCAGTAAACTGTTGTAAAACTTGTACTGTGAAGCAGCTGCATGAAGTGATGAGGATGTGTTTGTGGCTGAATCACAGAAAGGAGGAGGACTGCACTTGGGAAACTGCGAGCCTTGGAAACTGTTTGATGAGCAGGAATGTAGGAGCTGAACAAAACTCTGAGTGACAGTGAATCCTTTGTTTTGGAGGAGAAATCTGTTCCTGGTGAGTGAGCACAATGCAAGAAGATGTTTTAAATTGACTTCGCAGACCAGTTGATTTGTGGCCAACCGCTTCAAAGAGTCCATTTTCAAGATTGTTGATTTTGTAGATTTACAAAGCTGGTCAGACACACCACCTCCAGTCTGGACACTGGAAAGCAGCTTTCTAACACTGGTGTGACGTTCCAAACAACACGTCATGTGAATCACGCAGCAGCTTTCAATTTAAACAGTCACCTGGTTTGATTTACGGACAACGCTTTCACTGCCCAGCACTCGTTGTCATTATGCAGGCACGAGAGCAGATATGCAATGCCCTCAAGCACACACACATAGAAAACATAGCCTGGGGAGTCCACAAGGCCCCCTGCCAAACATAGCAGAACACCAACAAAGGGAACATGCACAGACTATCAGACAAAGGAGTAAAAGTACACAGAGGCAGGAAGAGGAGAAGGAGGAAGGAGTAGATGATGGTCAGAACACACAACATGCTCCTCACAGGTTTTGATAGGAGAGCAGAAGGGATTGTCTCTGTTGACAAGATAATGATCTGGATGACATATTTTAAAGTTTTTGTGCTGACCTGTAACTTGAAATATGACTATCCTGCATATATCATTAATATATAGTATGGAAAAGTGTGTAATTTTATGTAGTGTTATGTGTGTTTTCAACTAAATGTGAATACATTTGCATTTGTCTTGAGCTATTCCTTAATGACACAATGTCTTAAAAAGACATTTACTCGTACAGGTCTGATGTTGTCTGTTATTATCTGCCATAACTTTTATTATTGATACTTCATGAATTATTAAATACAGTCCCTATAGACATCCATTGTATTTGAATGTGCAGCCAGTGTGTACGATACAAACCATTAATATTTCATAATTCTCAGTATAACACACTAATCAACTGCACAAAATCTATTTCTGAAAAAAAACTCAAAGTGTCAATGTGCCCACGCTGCCGGAAAATAGCAACATGAAG
Organism: Cottoperca gobio; assembly: GCF_900634415.1. NCBI lineage: Eukaryota > Metazoa > Chordata > Actinopteri > Perciformes > Bovichtidae > Cottoperca > Cottoperca gobio. Next base: position 16,391,076 of record NC_041378.1, on the reverse strand, counting down.
GAGTCGTGGCGGAGAGGAAAAAATCATCCAAAGAGTGGCTTCATTTCATAAAGAAAGAAAGATGACAGTGCTACTTGTAATGATTGTAATTTATTTGAACATGTTCAAATATTATATAGCAGATATTTCATGCTGTGTTCTGACACAGAGATGATCCTGTGTATGCATACTTTGTATTCACACAGATATTAATAAGGAATCAATAAGGGAATCGATAATCGGAGCAATAAGCAGAATTGATTGATATCAATAAAACTGATAAACTGACTACACATGGTCATTATGACGATGAGCAATATATTAAAGTCTATGGATGGGTATACAGTACTAACTATGATCCATATTACATAATATTCATTCATCCTGCTGGTTAGCTGTGACTAAGCTCATCATGATGACAGAAAACATATTGCATTAAAGTTTCAAAGCCTCCATTCCCTCACACTGCATTTATAACTCGGCTACTACAATAAGATTAATGTTTTTGTTCCAAAAGGTAATCATAAGCATTTTTACTGGAAATGCTTCTATCGTAATAATTAACAAAAGAACAAAATGATTTTGCCTTTTGCTCTGAATTTTTTTTTCTAATGGTGGCATTGTTAACACAAGGCATTTCAGGCTCCCTAAAATTAATACCTAAAGTGATTGTAGCACTGCAATATTTTCAATCGCCTCGGCCCTGCTTATGGAAATGGTTTGAAAGTGTGCGCGCTACTGAAAAGCTATTGAAATGCTAATCTTCCTATTAAATCCAGTTGACTCATAGAGTACATAACTGCATTCTCAGAGACGAGTGAGGCTTTCATCTGAGAAAAAAGAGAAAAGATTCATGGAAATCAATATCTGACTCTCTGATAATGTGGCTTTGGTCGGCATTGTGAATTCCAACTTTTTGAATGTTTCTCGTAATGAGTGTCGTGTAGATTTTTAGTATTTACGCAATGCACCTCACACAATTGATCACACAATAACAAAGCTGAGTGAATACGGTTACTTGATTTGTTGTCGCTCTGCACACACAGCAGTGAAGCAACACGTTGTGAGCCATCCCTGTCAGTCCGTTCCAGCAGGCTTGCTAAACGTGATCATTATAATCAGTCCCACTGTTTTCAAGGTGACCTCTGAACAGCTACCGTGGACAATAGTCCTGATATTTCATCTGATAATACGGTTAATGCACAACACGCCACTTCTAATCTAACTGCCCCTTTTTAACCTTTGTCACAACTTGTCAACAGAGCCGTGAATAACAAAACACTACAAAGAGTTTAGAAATTAAACTAGTCACATAGTTATTTTGCTGTATTTTGAAACTGTTTCAAAGGTTTAAAAATGAAACTTATCTCATTGTTGTGCTGCTCTTTGGCCTTTTGAAGCTGGTTTCGTCGTCTCTTCAATGGATTTCTTTCAGTGTACTTGTTGAGCTTTAGAGAAAATGGGCAGCTATATAAACCATATTTAACAAAAAATGAAACAATGTAATCCTGTAATGTGATCGGAGGCTGTTTCATTTTAATTACAATTTACGAGGTTTGTGGTTCGAGCCATGACATCATCTTTCTTCAAAGTGAGCTCTGAAGACTTCACAGAGAAGGGGAGCTGGGTCTCCCCAAAATAGCAAAAACAATAACTCTCAGAAAGGATTAGATGACACCAAGAAGCAATCCGGCGCTGATCAAGTGAATTCCATCAAAAGTTTTCATCAATGGTCTCACACACACATGGACACACACTCGGAGACTTACGGTGTGTTTTCAAATGCAGACCCCAAGAGCAAACCTGGCCTTGTGAACGGTTGTGCGACAGGAAACAGTCGATCGCAGACCTTTCTTTCATCTTTCCTCTCCTCTTTTCTTCTTACCTCCAAATAAACAATGGCGGTAGGGTAATGAGGCCCCTGGGTGTTCTGAGGACATGAGATGAGAAGGAGAACTGGCCACACAGAACGTATAAAACAAGGAGACATGAAGAGAGGCAAGGGCCCAGCCGCCTCATTAGGGAACTATGAACGATCGTCGCGGCTATTCATTCCCTCTGCTAACGACTTCCGGCCACCACACACACACATGTGCGCGCATAAACACTGACTCACTTTTAGTGTAAGCTAGTGGACAAACATGTTAAAACACAGAGGACACATTTAAGCACAGTGTGATGCTGTTCAACATTATATCTCTTTTTTTAATGGTCAGCAAAGAGAGAAAGAGACAGAGATAGGAGGCAATTAAGAAAGTAAGAGCTACCTGGGGGCCCACAATGCCACAAAGTATATCTTATAACTAAAATTAAGTACACGGTTTTCATAGAGAAAAGAAAATACTCTATTAATTTACAATTAAAAAATAAAGGTCTTTAGATGGATAGATGTACTTTATTGATCCCAAATTGGGAAACTCTTGTGTTATCAGGTATTATTTATTTATTAGTCAGTGAGATACTACTAGAGACACAATGAACTCATTATGACCACGATACAGCTGATCAGGTTTAAAGACAATCTTGGTCAAACATTTACTGAACTTTCATGCAGTATTTAAAATGACTGCTGAAATATAGTCTCTCTAAACAAATATGTGCATATGAATGCAGAATGTGTAGACGACAACACTGACTGCAAAGATCAGAAGTATCAGAAGTGTTTCTGTTTGCAGTCCGAGTAGTATTGACCAATCACGAGTTGGCTTTGGTTGTATGCAAGTAAACAGTCCGTGTGGAAAGCAAAAGCGGCGGAACGTGGTCTCTCAAGTCCAACCATTCTCACGTCTCAAGTTGCTAATCGGACAGTAAACAACTACTGGCTCATGGAAGAGGAAGTCTTGGTCCGAATATCCGCTATCCGTAATATCCGCTAGCCAAGAAATATTGGTCCTTGCCCCTAGAAGATTATCGTCCTTAGAAAGATAGCCGATGGATTCCGAGATTGAAAAGTACATGACTTGAGAGAGCCATTTTCAAAAAAGGTCTGTCGACCTTGGCAGTCGCTTTACTCAACGCCGACAAATCTGACATCGGGGCACATTTACTGCTGAGGAACGCTGCAGTGAACGAGGGGACTGACTTGTTCCACTTGAAAGTATGAGTGCCATGACTTTCTGTGCCACGTCGAAAGTTAAAGAACATATGGACTGCAGATAAGTGTATTTAGAAAAGATTGCAAGGCCAGTTTCTTTTGTGTGTGCCTACGGGCACGCATGGACACCTTAAACACTTGCACACACATAAAGATACACATGCACCTACATACCACTGGTTGTTTGAACAGAGAGTATTAGCCTTGGCAAACAGGAGTGTGCATTCATCAAGCTGCAGTCCTTTTTCATTTCCCCCTCTGGTTGTGAACCTTAGCACAGGTCAGCAGGAGTGATAGCATTTCACCTGAGCTCCTGCATGTTTAATCCCCTGCTTTCAATCCCTCCATCTCTTCTTGCACACCTCCTTCTTTCACTGTTCATATTTCCTCCTACTCTCTCCAAACCTCATCCTTCTTGCCTCTTCTTACCTTCACTTCATTGATCCCTCCCTCTCAATCCTCTCCCCAGTCTCTCCCTCCCTCTTCCGCCATCAATCTATCCACCCCTCACTCTTCTTCTACTTCTTCTTCCATCTCTCCTAAAGACAAACACTCCACTGGTTCCCTCCAGCTCCTCGGTGTGTTTGCTCAGGGATTAGGCTGGGCTTTGTGCAGTTGAGGAAGGAAGGAACTAATCAGACTCTTATTTGTCATTGCATTCTGTGTCTTATGGTGAGAAGGGAACCTAACCCGCCGGGCGCTCACATACACATACATTTGCACAGATGCACACATGGCGAGCAGCCCAAGCAGGGTGAAAGCCGAGAGCCGGCCAGGGGAAAAAGCACACACACGCATATGTGCACACACGCCAGCCAGACGCAACCCGACACCCTCCTTGCCTCAGCTGGGGAGTGAGCTTGGGCGTGCATTCGCCCCTGGACTCCTCTGTTCTGTGTTTGTGTGTGTGCACGCGCGTGTTCAACACTGCCCTGCTGCTCTACTGCTGTCTTTGTTCCCAGGGCAGGCTGGTTTTCTGATTGGCTGGCTGATTGTATGGGATATGGATCTGTGTTTTTCCTCATCAGCGGAGGCTCTGATTTGACAAATTCTGTTTTCCCTGCTGTCTGCAGGCGCACAAGTTCATGGCGGCGACAGGAGGCAGCTGCACAGGCGAGCCGCTCGCACGACACTCGCTGTCTGTGCGTGTGTGCTTGCCCAATAGTTGTAGCGTTTGCAGACATTTGCACATTGACGGACGTGTACATGCATACAAACTCTCAGTCACACACACATACTGTACACACATTCGCCACCTCATCCAATCAGCAGGCTGATTAGTCATTGCTCACATCTCCTTCTCCACTTTGGTTGCTCCATAATTCATGGATGAAACAGATGGTCTTGGCTCGGATAAGATTCTCTCAAACTCTCCATGTTAGACAGACCGGCTCTTTTTTCAGATAACTCAGGTATTGAGCATCAAAACAAAAGGTGTCTTGACCCCCTATTCTTTCCTGGTAGTGCGTTTGAAGAGCTAATGCTCCTGTCATTGGTAACACTAATTATTAATGTATTTTCTTCCATTGATCCAGGTTGTACACAATGTTTACAAGCTGCACTGTGTCTCCGAGGAGTCCCACATTACTCTCATCATAACTTGGTCTGTGTGTCTTTCGCCCACCGTGATTGCACCTAACTACTGGTTGCATTTCTGTTTGTTTTCTCCTCATATTTTCAAAAAAGACTACACTATAAATTAACTACATACATGGAATGGGACATCATCTCCCATAAAATGGTACTTCAGCTGTGTAGTATTGCACTTGCAGGAGGTTTTAGGGCCTCACAAGACAAGACATGTTGAATAGGGATGGTCAAAATTCACGAAGATATCCTAACTATTATGGAGTCAAGACTTAAAACCACCTGATCCTACACTTCCCATAATGCAACTCAATAGTTTTACATTAGGCCTTTCAACCTCAACGACCCCAGTTTTAGATGCAGACTTTTTGTTAACATTCGTACAGTCTCCACTAACCATTATGACATTACTGTGACATCATCAGGGTCATCTTCAGACTTGACAAAGCTCTTCAAAAGTCACAAAAGGCATTCAACTGTTGTTTACAACTAGTACTTCCCATGACCCACTGAACTTGATGAGTAATGAGTGCCCTTTATAAGAAAAACTGTAGAAATTGATTCTAATGGCATTTTCAAGGTAAGAAAAAAGTATAAACCTCTCAAATCACCACTTCTTGACCTTCTCAGTATGTTCTACGTATTGTTGCATCTCTCTCTTCATTTCCTGTCTCTCTCTACTGTCAAACGCACAGAAATAATGGGCATGAAATATCCCCACAAATACACATATATATATATGTATATATATATATACATATATATATATATATATATATATATATATATAAATATGTAAAAATAAACAAAGCAACGTCGAATGGTTGATAATGTGTGTGACCAGTCCTACCAGAGATTGATTTTTTTCCTTAGAGAACTGTAAAGATACAAATTATACTGTTCAGATTGATATTGATATTCTAAGTCAAAATAAATAAATAATATTTACAGTAAGGCTAAATAAATCAATACATCTTTGCGCTTTCCCATGCTATGAATCATCTTGTGAACCCTCAGATTTATCTCACAACCCCTTGTGGAGATCCTGACATTCAGGAACCACTCTCCTCGAATCACCTTTTAAACCATCCTCCTCTCCCCACACCTTTCCAACCTCCAAACTTAGCTTCTCTCTCAAGCTCATCACCATCTTGGCTTTTTGGAACCAGAAGTGACACGAGAGGGTGGCGTTGGGTACAACTGAACGCTGAACAACACATTTTTATGCACCGCGTGGTAGCAACCTGTCAATCACAAGGTCGCCCCGCTTTAAAGTCCATTTTACTATAAAAGGGAACTTCATTTACAAAATGAACATTGTGCTGAAAGACTTGAATCTAGTGATTGAGACCATAAACGTGTCTTCAAGAATAGACTTTCCATTAGTCCCATTTGTAAGATTCATTGCACAGACATTTAACGCAAAACACAGAGCGATCAGGGAGTGTGAGGAGGAGGCTCTGACAGCAACCTTATCGCCCGGTCTTCAAATGTGGCCAGTCAGAACCAGGGGTCATCCCTCCCGTTGGGTACGAGCAGGTATCTTCAGAAACAGATTATACATTTAACATATATGATAATTATTATCTGAAGTGTTTTTACATGACTAGTAGTAAGACTCATTCTGTTAATATGGGCACTAAGCACAAGGATAATGATTCACGGTAGATTATGAAAAGCAGTTTGGGAAACGATTACTTGGTCAAACATAAAACTACCATTTTCTGCTTCCAAACCCACAGTTTTGAGCTCAGGCTTCAGGGAGCGTGCAGTTCCCACCAGCTGGCTCTTTCTCTCGCACACACTCGCCATTTCTCATGGAGAATTTTTGTTATGGATGGAGTAGTGCTGACTTGGCCCATGGCACTCCTAATGAGAGTAAAACTGCCTGGGCTGCTGCCACCCAAACGGACCCAGAGAAGCAGCGGGCAACTCACACATACTGATACAAATACACACAATACTATACACACATCTATTTAGTTTATCCTGACAATCATGTGATTTTTGCTGATATGATTTTCTCAGAAATGATTAATTAGAGTAAGATCTAATCATGGAGAGCAATGTGACCGGAGTGCGTCAGTTGACCCGGGCACAAACTGAATGAACTTGATCACTCTCGCTGAATGAATGGAGTACATACAAAGGCTTTATTAAATGAAATACATGATGTATGATGCCTTGGTTGCTGGGTGTCTGCCCAGCCTTGCCCATGCATTTGGCAAGTGACTCAAATTAAAAAATATATATTTTGATTTAAAATATCTATGACAGAATGATATTTGAAAAAGCCAACTTCTTAATATACGTAACATACACACAAATAGAGGCATGCTGTATACGCTTTCACTGGGAAATCTGGCCAACAGTGAGCCAGAGTGAGAGCACAGCTTGGATTTTCCCATGGAAAGAGTGGCATCATTCCATTGGTCCTAATATAAAGTAGAGACAGCACGGCGATGTGGCCGAGTGACTGCAGGGACCAGATGGAGATCTGGATACAAAAAGGCGAAAATGGACAAAATGACCATCACGGAGCAACAAATCCATGTATCCAAGTCAAGCGGAGTGTTATCATAGCATGTATCTCCAAATCCCACTCATGGAGTTGTATGGTTTGAAGCGTAATGCACCTTTAATAATCAGAGGAATAAAAAGGTAATAAAAGGAGGAGCTATTGCACATTTCCCGTAATCATTAGCGAGCATTTCATGGAAAACTTCAACATTTTCTTGCCAGACCAGACTTGCCAGCCTTTTGGAAGTTGATTTAGTTGGCTTTAAAAGCTATATTTCAAACACAACTCCTCTTTGCCAAATATCTCACACACATATTTGTCACAGGTTTGATCATTAGCATAGAGCGGCATGCTTGTGAGGACATGCGGGTACCAACAATGCTATAGGATCGGACATTTGGCAATCCTGAGCCAGTGAAGGCATGTTGTGACTCTGAGTTCCTATTCCTGACAGCTTGTTCACCTTGATTAATGACCCTGAGGTGAAACAGAGTTCCCCCGTCCACCTCAGACTGAACAAACTAATGAACCAGATGCATTATTTATTATTGAAAAGGCAAAGCCCAGAACAAAAGCTGAGGTTGGAGTAAAATGCACTGAAACATTCCAAGAGGAGGAATGCTTTTTCTTCCTGCCCTCATTATTTTTGCTCGTCAACCTGAAGCTTATGCCAAGTATAATATTAGTAGGATGAAAGATTATTGCAGTGTACTTGGTAATGTGAGTCGATGGGGACGGCAGTTCTTGCGCTCTATTTCAGGAATCAAAGTGATTGTTGCTTATCTTGATCAGCGGTGGGCTGGTCTGCTAGCTGTGAGAGCCGGTGGAGAAGATTAGATCTTAATTGTCAGACATTACAGTGTGATGGCAACCAGAGAGGCAGGGAGAGATACTACTGTGCCTTGTAATAATCCTCCGCGGTGATGACACTGAGATCCAAGTTAAAATAAAACTAACAAGCACTAGCAAGAGGATTGTGTCATTCCTTCTCTAGTTACATTAATGAGAGAGGACTTATTCCTGTAATATTACATTCCCCCTGCCAAGATGTTCACCGAGTTTTGGCACTTATATTTCAACTTTTCTTTCTGCTGGAGGCAACTTAAGATTCTGAGGCTTTTCGGGGAAATCTGTGCACCAATGAGTTCCTGCTATTAAACTACATATTTGTTTAAAATTTAGTTAAGACCGGATTGTGTCTTCTTTGGTATCTGTAGACCATATAAATATTATTTCTGTGAAAACAGCATGAGAAACCTTCAGTAACTGCACTCTGGTTTGGTCATCTGTGGGCTGGAGAAGATCTCTCCCTCTGCCTCAGAGAAACAGCCAACTCGACAGCTGAAGCAAAAGAGCTAAATCAAGTGAAAGCTAGCTGATGACATAACCACAGCTCGCCTTCGATAAATCTAGACCCAAATATACTTATTGATTTAATCCTAGCTGTTATCAGTCATTTGAAAGTATATTGATATATTAGTGATTCAGTTTGTTATTCTGTATCACTAAATCAGGCCGGACTGAAATGGGGCCATGCCATTCATCGGACATCCCGAAAACAAAAGCCCACTTGTGCTTATTTAATTTACAGAGCAGAGCTGTTAAAGTTAAATATCAGTCGAAATGAAAAGAGTAAAAAGCCAAAGATAAAACTAGCAGAGCAGATTAGAAATTTATAAATGAGCATGTTTCGTTCTTTGCTGTCTTGTTAATAATCTCGCTGCGACCCCTTGCAGTGTCCGACAAAGAACCGTTGGTCTACAGTACGGCCGTACAGATCTCACTAAAGAAGCTTCAAAATATTGACAGCATAAACAGATCTGGGATGTACATTATACAGATACATAAACGCAATCAAGTTTAAAACAACTAAAAGAAGGAGAACACATGAGTAAACCTAAATTAAAAACAATATTTCATTTCTACTACGACACATTCTACAGTAAACACAGGAAATAAGTTAGCGGTTGCTGCTGCCAACTGGGTCTCACCCTTGATATTACTGTTAATCTATGTTTTTCTTTCATGTGATAAGCCCGTCCTCTGGCTTACAAGCTGTTGTTTTTGCCATGAACATCATCAATCATGGCAGCATTTAGTAATCCCTTCACATTAATAACAGCAAATATTTATTTAAACCCTTATTGATTTGACGGCAGCAATGATAACATGTAGATGTGCATGTGTGTGTGTGTGTGTGTGTGTGTGTGTGTGTGTGTGTGTGTGTGTGTGAAACAATGGCAAAGAAGAAAAAATAAAAAGATTAATTAATACAGAGTGAAAAATATTATTATTAACAGATAATAAGTACAATTAATAGTAAAGAATATTTGTATTCATATCCTGTTTGTATTTTTATTTTTGTCAAGCGTAACATTTCATGTTTAATTTTTGCTTTCATGAGAGATATTCTTAATTGTTAGTAAAATGACATCGTCAAAAGTCTAAATTATGAGATACTAAATCGCAATTAGTTGATAGTCAAATAAAGTTGTAATATTTTGAAGAGATATTTATTTATTTATTTTTGTCTTAGTTGAAACAGGCTTCCATAACCGAGAGACATTCTTTAATTCATTTGATTGTTTTAATTTGACTTCTACATCAACATACTATATATGAGTCAAAGACTTGAAGTATCAGCTCAAGATAACTTTTCACGTGTCATTTTTTATATTGCCAATAGAAAAAGGCTTCCATAATAGAGAGATGTTTTACAAAATGTTTTTTTAAATCTATTTGATTATTTTGGTTATCTTTGCCATCTATAGACATTACAATGACATACAGGCACTTGTGAGCTGCACCTAAATTCAAGGACTCTGGCATTACAATTGTGCTTTCCCCCACAGTTTTAGAAGGATATAAAGCCACATGTCCTATTGTTGCTCGCAAAGGAAGTTCACATGAAGTGTGTCGGAGGGAAAATTCATCCTGATATTAATCTTCAACATCCTTACTGTAAGAAACATGTCAGAACTCATTTATATTGTCAACCCTTTCAGCCAAGCATGCTACGAACAGCCTCCCTGCACAAACACTTGAAACATTATCACAAATACTTTTTCATTAATATTTACCCTGGCAGAGGTCCAGGACAGTGTTTTTAATCACACAAGCAAACAGGAAATACCTCATGCACGTTCAATCTTTATCTTAGCATCAGCACAACGCTGTTCCTTTGCTCTGATGACAATGGAAATACACACTTGAGTCCGCACACGTGGCCTTGGCAGGGATAAATCCTGCAATCCACTGAGGTTTAAAATCTTGTCGAGACTGGCAGCGAAGCTCGTCGTGCATGATTGCAACAAAACGATGATGATGTACATGTATTTTATTTCATTTTGCAATTGAAACCTGATCCAACATTGAGAGGGAGGATAAGACAGGGATCTCTCTGACTGCTAGCCTGGCTAATCTACTTCGACAGCTGTGTGATGACACTAGGAATTAGTCGTTGCTCATGCAAATAGAGTGCATATGCTAATACTGGAGCTAATTGGTGGAAAGGGGGTGGGCTTGGTGGGGAAGGCATGACAGTTGGAAGTTAGCTGGATGGAGATGTGTGCCCGCTCTACTCTCAGCAGTCTGAAAGGCTTCCAGCAGCCCTCATTACACATGTGGAGTAGACTGAACACTGAGATAACACCATTCGGTTTTGACTAATACAGATAGCAAATTGGCTAAATCCTTACATCACTACATTTTAATGCTAATACACACAGTGAATACTATGACCATGAATACACCAGTGAGGCTGCCATTAGCAGCACTGCGATACCTTGTATTACAGTAAGGAGGCCATCCATGGTGTTACGGCCTTTTAGGACAATTGTCATGTCGGCTGTATTATGTGGGAAAAGGTGAAACATATACAAACAAGCTGCGAAGCAACGAGTGGGATTAAAAAACACAGTTGCACATTTGGAAGAGTTGCTGGTTCTGGGAATTACTGTTTGAAAAATGTCTTTTAATTATATCCTCAACATTCCTTAATATATAAACACTCCTGGATAACACCATGAGTCAAGGCATCATGTTTTTCTGCCCGTTTGTTTCTTACCAATGTGAATAAAATATATAATATTGACCAAGAATCTAAAAATAAGGTAAAATAAAAACAAATGTATGAACAGGTTTCACATTGCCGTTAGCCGCGCTCACAACAGAACTTTACGCGTGATTGTAACCTAAATACCTCGTAGGGTAATGGTGCAGGTATGTTAATAAGTTCTTTACTATATCCGGTTTTATGTCATTGACCACAGAAAATATGTACCCATAAATGATGTTCTGTTTACTATTTTAACCACTTTTCTTAAATGTTGCCGAACGATGACAACAAGTGATAATAACAGGATAATGCTAAATGCTAAAACTTATTGTAACAATAGCACAAGTGAAGAGCGCAAGCAAACTCGGTAATATGCTTTATACCAGGGGTGTGAAACTCAATTTAGTTCATGGGCCACATGCAGCCCAATTTGATCTCAAGTGAGCCGGACAATTAAAATCAGAGCATAGTAACCTATAAACAACTCCAAATTGTCCAAAGTACATTCTGAAAATGTTCACATTTAATGAACTATCTTTTTACAAAAATTATGAACAACCAGAAATATCTTAAGAAAAAAAGGTGCAATTTCAACAATATTGTGCCTCAGTTTATCATTTACACATGTGCATTATAACTTACAGATCACAGTGTATCTACAAAGGATCTGGCAACTGAACAATACAGTATTTTACTTTATGATCAAAACAACACATTTTTACACTTTGCAAAGTCGTCCCTCGGGCCGGATTGGACTCTCTGGCGGGCCGGTTTTGGCCCGCGGGCCGTATGTTTGACACCCCTGCTACAGTAAAGGAGATTACGGAGTCTGCTAACATTAGCTAGCATTAGCCACCATAAATGACTGGTCAGACCAGCCGGAGTGAGGCTGTAGCAGCAAAAGTACTAAGTGTATTGAATTGAGAAAGGCTGTGTTTTATTGCTTATGAATTAAAGTTTCGATTTCAAAGAGGACAAATGTTTTTACTTTTCTTAAAGTTACAGAGTACAGCATCACTTTAGTAAATTATTATCTGCTAAAATGTCTCCAGTTGTAACTTCAGACTTTACTTCAGTGTTGTGTAGTCCTCGTGAAAATACTTGTGGAGTTAGCATCCCTCCTGTTCACAAACTCTTACCTCATCATATATGGCCATCCATCCTTCTCTCTGGGATGAATTTGAACTC